>NW_009193765.1:429-38236 GCF_000690835.1 Fulmarus glacialis | reverse complement strand
TCTGAACACAGCCCAGGGACCCTCCTGTCTTGGCGTCTGTATGCACACGCTTGCGTTTTTCATTTGTACTCCTTTCCTGGTGCACCTATACCTCAGTTGCCAATGTCTTCCAGAGTCCTGTTGAAGACATTATTAAAGGTTATTTGTAAAACATCTGGAGTGCAGTGCCCCTCGGACACCTCGTGGTTTTGTCTTTTCTGGCCGCAGCTGGTGCTGCAGGTACATGGGCTACTGCCGGAGCCCCCCCCGGCCTCCCCTCTCCGCCAGCACTGGCCACACGGTGCCAAGAACCACCTTCCCTCTCTAATTTCAATGGAAAGGGATGACACCTGTCCCAGCACCTTGTCCCAGTAGCACTCCTGCTCCAGCACCTGTCAGCCACAGAGGGACAGACTGGTGGGGACTCACACGGCCACGTTGCTGACCCAAGCTCAGCTGGCCAAAGTCATCCCCCCCCGGCTTTCAGGGACTTGCTGATGCTGTAATTATGTAAGTGACAACTTCACAATATCAACAAGATTTTGTAAGTTGCACACAGCAATTTCCCAGATCCTCCCACTCGGCGTTTGTTACGCTTTTTGCCTTTGCATTTGCGGAGGTTTCCTCTCAGACCAACGCATTTCCCACCATGTTCGGATGAGGCAAGGAAACCCCCCCGGCTTTCAGGGACTTGCTGATGCTGTAATTATGTAAGTGACAACTTCACAATATCAACAAGATTTTGTAAGTTGCACACAGCAATTTCCCAGATCCTCCCACTCGGCGTTTGTTACGCTTTTTGCCTTTGCATTTGCGGAGGTTTCCTCTCAGACCAACGCATTTCCCACCATGTTCGGATGAGGCAAGGAAAACCAGCGTAATGTAGCATGCATAGTTAAAAATCCCTCACAGGTTCACAGTGCAAATGAGAGCTTCATCACTCTTTATTACTTCCCTTTTCTGTGTGGCCTTAATTTGAAGATGGTGGAGTTGTTCACCTCGGTTTACAAATGCAAAACCGGGCTGGGTCTTTTCCAGGCTGTGGAGCCTGTGTGTAGATGGAGTTAAACAGTTTTGCATTCCTGAAGAGAACAGGAATGTTTTCACAGTGCAATCTACTCTGTGTGAATTACAGGAGTTTATTTTTTCAGGATGAACTCCTTGGACAGTTTTTTTTGTTTGCTTGTTTTTCTAAAGAGGAGATGATATGCCATGAAAATACCTACTGTAGTAACTAACGGTGTTGTTATTAAAGCTTGATTGGGAAAATTCAGGTTAAAAAAATCTATCAGCTATTGAGGAGGGACAGTAGCAAACATCTTGCGGTATTTTCTCCTTCTCATTTCTGTGCGTAGGGTTAGCTATGGTAAGCCCACACAGTTGTGCCGTGTGCCAGTTGCTTTCAGGTGTTTACCGTAGGTATTTCCTGGTGAACGCGGAGCAGAGGAGCGGGGAGTGATGATGCTGCGTGGGGCGAGCGGCTGCGCAGCAGTTCCGGCAGACTGGGGAGTGTGCTGCTTTTCCCTTCAGGGGTTGCAGGGCACGTGTTACGTTGTGTCCTGCAACTAGCAGTTGAGCTAGAATAATTCTGACCTTGGTTACTCATTTTTCCCTGTATCAGTGTTGCTTTTGGGGTCTCATGAGCGTGTATGTATATTGGGGACAAAACCTATTAACTGCCCACCAGGAGAGGAGCCCAAGCCCAGGGCATATCTCTGACCAAATGCTGCTCTTACTGGGGCTCTGCCAGTGAAGAGACTCTGTGTCACTGAGGTTTTTTGAGGATTTTTCCAAACAAGGTTTATTTGGGATTTTAAAATAGGACAAAAAGCATTACATGAAGCTAAATATTAATTTTGTTGCTATTCTGGCAACGAGGCCAAGGAAACAGAGTGAATTGTACTATTCCATCATGCAACATTAGCTGTGTGTCAGGTGGCTGAACACGGAGGGGACTTTTATTATCTTTTCATTTGAGCTGTATGGGTAGGATTGCGTTTCGCCCTCAGATGAGTTCTCCAGGCTCCCTGTGGGTCCCAGCGGGAGGTTCGTGTGCTTGTCCATGGGCAGAAATCACTTACAGCTCCTGGGCTTCAACACATGGACACGCTCCTGTGGGGTCCCCCTGCTTGCTGTGCATCACTCAAGCTGCAGGGACTGGCTTTATCTTGCAAGCACCTTTTGCAGTCATTACGTGGGAGGAGTAATCGGCCTCATCTGTACCACCGGGTACACACAGATGCTAAAAAGCAGCTGATGGGGGGTAACCTTTTCTCCCAGGTAAATGGTTCATGTAGTTGTGTTGAGGTACCACTTGGGTCGGCATGTGCTCAGAGAGGGTATTAGTCTGATGCGTGCCACTGATGTCAGGGGATGGGTGGTCCCTCGGAAAGACCTCAGGTCCCTTGGTGAAAGAAGCTGGAAATATGTTAGTAGTACCAGCTCCAGTTCAGGTGGCTTGGATCACCCATAGGAGGCCTTTCTCCTTTTGGATAGGATTGCTGGATGAGAGGGAGGTAAGAAGAGTAGGACAGGACAAAGAAACAGCAGCAATATGTGTGAGCCAGGGGCTACTCAGAACTCATGAAAGTAATGGTATGCTGTCCTCTGCCAGGGATGGCAAAGATGACAACAGCTCTGGGCCACAGAGCCAATTTCCAAGCTCATCTAGGCAAGACAGGTGCTTTGTACATGTTTCATCTCCCTTTCTGCTCAGGATAAGTACAGGAGAGTTGTCTTGACCTCCTGAAATAGATAAACCTTTTGAAGGAAATAAGCTTAAATAAACTTAAAAAGGAATGTAGGAAGTCTTTCTTCAGAGATTTGTATATCACATGTTGTGTTATCCCATGCATTTCACTGCTGTTCTGCAGCTAAGGGCTTTCTATGCTGTCTCTTTAACCAGACCAATATACTGCTTACATTGACAGAAAAAGTGAGTTATATTCGGTGTGATCGTCTCTTCCACATTAAACTTAATAAGGACTTCAAGGCAACGGCAGAAAAAGTGGAGTTGTAAGCTACCCCCTCTGTCTTTTTTTAGTTTTGTACATCCTGGTAGTGACATGAACTATTCTAGATGCACAAAAATAAAATTAATGAATCGCACAGGATGTGTGAGACAAACTTTGATGTACAGAGGCAACATAATATGAACGTTTGATTTTGCTGTATTATCCAGTAAAACACACTGTCTTAATCAGAAGCCTTAATCAAAAAGCTCGTGGTGAATATTAGCTCCTATTCCAGAATAGCAAATGCTTTACATTTCACCGTAGAAGTAGATGGTCCATACAAACAAATTTTTTTTTTATAGATATATTGTATCTTCACTGGGTTAGGTTATTTTATAAGTATAACTTGGTAGCAGAGTGTTTTGTAAATGCATGATCTAGAGGTAGTAATTTTTTTTAAAACAAAAATGAGAAGTTGTGAGCGCTCAGCACTTTCTACGTGTTAAAACTGGAACAATCAAAATTATATGTGGTACAGGGCTGGAAGTGTGTTGTGCACTAGGAGAATGAGTGTCAGCTGGAAGCAGACGTGGAGAGGGGAGACTGAAAGAGCCTGGCGTGTTTAGTCTAGCAAAGCGCAGGCTGAGCAGTGATACGGTGTGCGTTAAGTACACCAGAGGGGAAGGCTGCTGGAGGCGAAAGGAATTAGTTAAACCTAGAGGACAGTGTTTGCACAAGAGCAACTGGGAATGCACAGGTCACAAAATGAATGCAGTTTGTAGAGGAAAGAACGGGAAGCTTTCCTGGCCAGCAGAGGAGGGAGGTTCCAGAACAGCCTCCCAAAATCAGTTGCAGGGACATAAGGTGGTGTCCCTTGTGTTTTGTGAACAGGCTTTAATAACATGATTTCTTGCAAAGATGTGATTGGAGTCTATTGTCTGGCATGTCCTCTGTTATCCTGCAAATCCATGTGTCCTTTGCAGATTCATTGGATTATGGCACACACAAAGGTGTAGGTTATCTTCTCTTAAGACTTAAAGTTCAGGGAAAGGAGCCAAGTCATTGGCATGTGCTATTTTTGAGGAATATGCTAGTCTTTCCTCCACGAGTAGTTTTAGCCTTTTGGGAGGCGGAGGTGCAGATGGCGGGGGGAGATGCCTTATTGCATTGCAAATAACAAAGCAGCCTATGTAAGGGCATCTGCGTGTTGTGTGCATGGACATTTCCTATTGCTACCACATTTCTGCTGAGAGATTGTGCCCCTTCATGACTTTGGACTGGTTTTTTTCTCCAGTGGGTTACACGCAGCACAGAAACGCTCATAAAGCTGGTAAGAGTGAACGATGCTCCTAACTGTTGGTGTGGCACAGTCGCCATTCACGAAGGTGTGACTGGTCCGTCGCAGCATGCTTGTGTTTCCCAGTGACATGTGGGCGCATCCAGGCGTACTCGTTGGTATCCTCTTCTTCACATCTCCATGTGATTTTTCTGAACTGAACTAAACTGAACGGCCTGAATTATGGTATCCATTACCTAAAGGTTAATGTTAGTACTGTGATGATAGAGGTATTTGTTTTTTTCCCCTCTGTACCACAGGCTGTTCAGGGAGAGAGAAAAAGACCACTCAGGCCTTATTAAATCACTTACGGACCTGGTGTTAGCATGTCTCGCCAAGAGGCCCCCTGTGTATCGCAGCGTTCCCGGGGCTGTAGGTAGGAGAAAGCACCATAAAGTACCGTCCAAATGGTCTGACTCAAACTGCAAATGCAGGGACACATGGAAAATGAAAGAAGCATTTTGACAGATGTCGTAGCACCAGAGGTTCTCAGTTTTTAGGTATAAAAATCTCACTGTAAAAAATAAAATTATGCCCAATAATATTGGTTATGGAACCAGGCCACTCACGCACATAGAAATACGGTCTTTGTTTTTACTAAAGAAGCCATTAAGGATCCTTCTGTGTTGCGCTGTGGTGTAATGTTCAGGCTCTGCAGTAAATCCCACTTCTGGTGCATGTTTCTGTCAGCAGAAAGTGCTGCAGGGCATTTGGCTTCACCACCGTGGGCTGAGAAATGTCTCTGTTCCCTTGACCGGACAAGTAACGCTGGGTTTTTAGAGGGACCTGGAGCTACCTCTTTCAGACGTAGGGTGGACACCTAGAGATGGGCTACAGAGAACAGAGGCAGAAAGGAAGGAGGTGTGAAATCCTGCAGAACGAAAGGGATGCAACGTGCCAGGTACCACTGCGCTTGCTGTGCCGTGTTTTACTGTGGGGCTGCATTTACTGAGTATGTGATGAGAATATGGGAATTAGGGGACGTTGTGATGTATTGATTTCTGTTGTATATGCCACAAATACTGGATAAAAAATGTAGACCATGGCATTTCTACCCAAATGTTTCCTACGTTCCAGGTATTTGTATCATTTCCTAAAAGGCAGGGGTAATAAATAGCTTTTTAAATGCACAGTAACACTGAGGCAGTCTGAATGACATAAAAATAATAAGCAAAGACGTGTAGGGGTAAAACACTAATCGTATTTGTTCTCAGCCATATCTGTAGAGAGTGTATGGCAATTTTCAAAGCAGGCGGACAGCTACCAACATTTTTCTTCGAAAGGGCAGAATTTGACTTTTACCCTTTATGAGGGCATTGAGTCGCCTGTCTGAGGAATCTTCATTTTGCCTGCAATCAGAAGGGGCACTGTGCGGACTAATGTTGATGTCATTTCTCGGCTGAAACTTGTTCTGTCTGAAATATCAGGGCCCAGACATCTTTATAGCAGCAGAGCAAGTGAAAATACCTAGTTCCGTTTATAACCTCTCAACTCTATTTACACTCCGGATGTCAGTTTTTACAAATAATTTCTAGATACTACAAGAAAAACATACTCTGTAAAGGTCAAACCCTGAACGAAGCTTGTTTGGTATCATATGCGTGATTCCATGCATTTATATGTACGGTGACCCAATTTTAACGTTGGTCAAAGATAGTAAAGCACTGTCAGAGTCAGTACTTGCATAAGGATTGCCTTTGACATGGGTATTTCCTAGATCATTGCAACCTATGGGAGCTGCTAATTATCTGTGGATAGCCAGAAAGGTAATACCTGTAATTTCCTTATTGCCCTGGGCTGTTTAGTCACAGTTGCAGTGGGTTGGTATGGGATGCCAGTATTGTGCAATGTGGGTAAACTACAGTGACAAATGACTTAGCGCCATTTTCAAGGTGACATTTTGATCAGGGAGCTTGTGCCAAGTGTTTTCTATTAAGCATTTCATTTCACTGCATGGTTAATCAGCAAAAGATTCTTCCAAAAATCCATTATGTCATATGTAATATATCAGGACCATTTCTCCTTGCTTAAAATGAAGGAGGGGCCATGGATACTTGAAAAATAATAAACCTTATTTCTGCTTAAAAGTGCTTGAAAGTTAAAAAAAAACCCAACCAAAACAAAACAAACATATAGCTTTGCTTTTGACCTTGTTTAAAAGCTATGTAGATGAGAAACGAAAAATGTAAAGGTTTACACAGCTTGACATGTTACTCATTATGCAGATACTTTCAAAAGCAATGCTAGCCTGTGTAGTATTATGATATTCGATAAAATCAGTTTTAACTATGTGTGTCTTTTGAAGCTGTAATAAGTCTGGGTCATTTTATATGACTGCAAAGACCTTTTGGAATATAGATCAAATCCCCAGCATGTTTTCCTTTCTTAGCAAACCCTTTTCTACATTTAGAAGGCTCAAGTACTAAGACGACCTGCAAGCTTGTATCAGAATTGGTCTTTCTTTTCCCTTTCTGTAAATGAGAGATGAGTTTTATATCTGCTTGCCAAAAATACACTTCTCTTTCAAGTCAGTGTCAATATAGGTTTCGTTTTAAATGTGCTTGAGACTTGTTCTTGACTAGTTGATTCTGACAGGGCTACACATGTATCTTGTTTACTTAAGGCAGGAGGTAGGCTGAAACTTTGGTTTCCTCTTACTGACCGTCACAGTAAGATGTCTAAATGGTTTCCAACTTGCTAGCTTTTAGCTCAGGCTAAACTCCTTTGAAATCTTTAAGAACTGTACAATCCGTAGATTCATTTACAATCCTCTGTTCTTCTGGTTTGAATGCCATTAACTATTGAAGTAACAAACAGCTGGACAGACTGGCAAAGGACCCTTGTGAAATGGGGACACAAAATACTCTGTCCTTAAGCCTCACCCATCCTGCTGTGCGGTAATTGTCCTAGACGGCAAAAGGAGCTTATGTCTCTTCTGCCTCAGGAAATCCCATATACCAAGTAGATACTCTGCAGTTTTCTGAGACTCTCAATTCATGGTACCAAAACGGGAATAATTTTATAATATCTTTCAGTGCCTGAAGGAAAGAAATAGGCACTCGACTTCTGAAACAACCTTACCACAAAAGTTAGCACAGAGAATCAACCCAATATCCCCCTTGGCTTTGATATCAGTGTTGTTAGCAGAACCAAAGCCTATATCACCTCCGATGTCAAAGGCAGTGCCAGCCCTTCAAGGCAGCAAGTTGAGGTATATTCTCAGTTTCAAGGTAGAAGCTCAAAAGGACTGTCACAGTCCTCCCATAAGGGCTCTGGTGAGGCTCAGGCAGACATTAAGAAAGAAAACTGATAGCTTCCATGTGTCAGTGACAAAGACCTGCAAATAGACTGTGACACACTCTGCTGGCTTAAACACTATCGTTTTCAAAGACTATTGGCATTGGTGCTGGCCTTGAGAGAAGAGACCTGGACAGAACCAGATGCTTCCCACCAGTAGTCCAGCCTCACTGCTGAAAGCACATTATGCGTTAAACCCATTGCTGGGAAGTTGTCTGCTCTCATTTATATTCTTCAAATCTCACCTTTTCCCCGTTGCCTTATGGCAGTCATTGCCTCTGAGATCTGTGAATGATGCAACCAAGAAACCCTTGAACTTTCACAGAGTGCAGTCTTGAGTGCTGAGACTGGTCAACACACAGTGGATGTCACTGTGGTCCTACTTCCAGAGATGGAGACCTATATTCACATGCTGCAGGAAACTAGTGTCTACCAGAACAAATTCCCCTATCCATCCAGTTCTTCGCTTGGACAACTGAAAGCAGAAAATCAAGAAGTACATGAATCCTTTGTACAAAGGATATGATCCTAAAGATTTATTTTGATTGTCTTTGAACTAAGAATTATTTTCTGCATGAGAACCACCAGTGAATGATTTGAAATGGTTTTACAATCTCCTCCTGTGTCGTGCGAACTCCGTGAGACTTTGATCCTGTAGGGAGGAACTATTGCAGAGTTCCTTACTTTCTCCTGTGGGATGGGGTTTACCTTGACATCAAAGAAATGAGTGCTATGGACAATCATCATGGTCACTCTGTCCATTTACATTATATCTAGCCCTTTTCCTCAGCCCTTGTCAGAAATTTCTTTCAGTGGAGACTTGGGCGGTCAGACCTCACTTTTTAGCTGCTTCAGAAATACGAGGAAGAAGCTGCTGCTTCTCAGTGTTTCTTCATTCTAAAGAAACACCCCGGGTTTGAAGAGGCTCAACTAGTGCATGGGGTCTCTCTTATAGGGGGTGGAAGTGCTTTCCTGCAGCATCCTACCTCCCTCTGAAATCACTTTCTGTACTATTCCCTGGAAATGATCTGTAATACAGTGCCTATGTCTTTGCTTTCTGGGGGCATATACCATGTCAAACAGTATCCTCAGCTAGAAATTCATGGTCAGATTTTGCTCCCTTTGCGTTGCCGTCAGAGAGGACAGCATTGCTGTCTTAGGGTCTCCAGTAATGGAGAATAAAGGCCAAGGGTAGCAGTCTCAGGGGCTGGTTGGTCTGGGAACTTCGGAAAAGTAGAAACAGGTGAAAAACTTCAAAAACCCATTTTAAAAGTATGTAACTTACTCTTTCTTTATCAGTAAGAAAAAGTAGGCTGACCAGATGTATTTATGCAGGTTATATTGTCCTGACTCTGGCTTTGAGCCAGGAGGATCATGGGCAAAACTGCATCGCGGCAGAGAGAGATATCTAGAGAAAGGACTGCTCTTATCATGAAAATCCTTGTTGTGCTTATTTGAGAAGCTTTGTAGACAGTCTGGGTGGAGCTGGTTTGAGGTAATTTAGAGGACAAGCTGGAAGGACCCAGATTAAGGTTGCAGCTGCTATAAGGGACCTTATACAAACCCTAGAGAATCATAGAAACAGTGTCTAGAATTTCATTTTAGAGAAAATAAAGTAGCAAAGTTTATCAATTAAATGTCAAATGAAAAAGGGAAGGAGGACAATGGCCAGGAGGGGAGGAAATCCAGTGGTGCTTTTTTTTTTTCCTTTTGTGACTAACAATTTTTCACCTACCAACGAAAGTGCCTACAGCACATATCCTCTTGTTTTGCAGATGACCCTAAAAGATGTGTTCGTACTCTAATCATTTGTTTCTTCCATATAAATCAGGGCACATTTATGTTTTCATGCTTTGATAGAGCCATTACTGTAAATTTTTTGCAAATACCCTTGCTGAGGTACCTTAATTGATGCAGGTGATAATACTGTCTGAGCCTGGCAGGGTGAATCAGAAATCTTACTGCAGTCTGAGAAAGTAAGTAGCAATTCACCTTCCTCCCTACTGGGCAGTAAGTAGGAAAACACACACTCACATCCACCGAAATGTTCTTTCCTTAATATCCTTGTCTCTGGTCTCAAGGATAAGATCTGTTTGTTTCCAAATCCGTTCCTGCACTACTCATAAAAACACTGTCAGAGCAGTATCTGTATGATAGGTTTGACAGGAACAAGTATTGGGCATACTTGATCCATCAAATCTGTGCAAGAGGCTGACTTGAGCGCTCTGCCCTCAAAAGCCCTGCTCGCTTTAGGGGATGCCAGAAAAACGTTGGCAGTATAGGCAGTTGTGTTTGAAGTTTAGGATGCCATTTCTCTAAGAGGAGAGAGATGGGTTTCTCTAAGAAGGGAAAGTGAGTAGTTGTTGAGAAGGTAAAATAAAAGAAAACGGGGAATTAAGGAGCTGCTCTGGGGTATATGATGAAGGATTATTACTGCTTTTTCTGGCTATGAACAAGACTCTTTTCCTGAGTGAGGGGGAGAGTGGGGAGTGAGCAGTCTGATGGGGCAGTAAGATCACTCGATAGTAAAGAAGAGATTCTCAGCTAGCTTTGCCAGACAAGGATGAAATAAGTAGGATGACTAGGTATAAATCTCTTTTTACTAGGTCAGATGTCAATGAACTAATATTTTTGTATTTGTGAGTCAACATAAAAGTGCAAGGACATTTACTTGCATTGACCAGTGCTTCTTGCAAAATAGTATGGGGGGAGGCGTGTGAGGAGGGTGCCACCAGGACAGGTCTCTGGGTGTGAAGAGCGCAGATGGATCTATCAGTGCTAATGCCCTTCCTTAGGGGAAAATATGATGTGCTCATTAAGTTATTGCTATCCGTATTTCTTAATTACCATGTACTCATTACACAGGCTGTTATTACTGACCATTTATACAAGAATATCTTCAAAACAGTATCTTTCAGACATGTAAATTTTAAATTCAGTAAACTAGTTTTGATTTCTTTTAATAATTCTATGTACCAGGCTTTAAAATGGTTGTTGAAAACATCTTCTTTTATGATTCGTGTGACTTCTTTTTTTATTTCATAGTGTTTTTTTCTCTCTCTTGGAAAACGAATGCTGGCATTACTGTTGTTGTTAGCAATTGTTGGTTCTTTCCCACACGTCTGGAACTGATTTTGTTCTCTGTGTTTTTAATGGAGCTGAAGTGAATGTGGCTCTTTGTTTAGCTTTCTTTTTGTGCCACAACATCATTAGGTGTCTGAAAAATGTAGAGCTTCTGTGGCACTTCACAAACATTAAGTCACTGACCATGCCCAGCTTTGCAGTAGTTTTAGTGTTGGGTTTTGCCTTCACCTGGCACTTAACTCAGGCTTGGTCCAGCTGTGTTTTGGGACCTCTTGGTGTAACCGATAGAACTGTGTGGCCCTGCTGCACACACCTGCTTAACCAGCATCCTCACTAACATCATCACCCACGATTTTGGTGTCTGCTCTGTATCTGCTGTTCTCCCAGTGCTGCTTTCCCAATAGCTTCATCTCTGTGAGCAACACTCAGAGGGCCTCTATTCCCACCCTCTGCCTCTCCACCCTTCCACCCCGCAACGTACCTCTTGGATGACACAGTTTCTAAAAATCACATTTAAAAATAGCACTGTGTTAATAAATATGTTTTATTAGGGGAAACACATTCAACCATTTGGAATTTGAAGCCTCAGTGCTTGCCAAACAACTGTTTTGCACTCATCTCCTTGGCGCCAAAATGCTAAAATGAAGGCTGCCTTCTGCAGGTTGCTAGATGGCGTGCTGGGAGGGGGCTGGCGTTACTGGTTGGGTAGCATTTGCTGTGGCAGTTGTTGAGTTGTGACACATGCTGTGCCTTTTCCCATGTCATCCTTCTCTTCCATCTCTTCTGTTGTGCTTTCCACTGCCCCCACCTCCCCTATCCTTCTCCAGTCTGTGGTCCCTTACTCATTCACGCCTTTTTGTTGCTTGATCTTTCCTATGGCACTGCTTCGATTACCTTATTCTCTTTTTCCAGGACCTCTGTCTTTCAGTGACAGCTCCACTGCCACTGGTGGTTGGTTCTATCTGCCTTATGTCAGTATAGCCGCATGGTTGCCTTTGCAGCAGCTCTTGGCTGCGTTTGGCAGGTGCCAGAAAAAAAACCTTCTATTTCTGTAGTAACAGCTGGAATTACAGAGGACAAGTGGTAGTCTTTAATACTCTAGTTCTTCCTGGTCCTGGTAGGGCTGCAACTGCGTGAGAGCTTCTGATCTGAATGGTTGTCTCCCTGAAATAAACCCCGTTTTGAAACCTTGCTGGTGTTTATCCCAAGGGCTGTGGGCATGTCATATTACGGGATGGCTGTTGGTGTCTGAGGGCACTCTGCTGTCCTTCCAGCCCCAGCTGTTCCGGGCAGTTCTTCTGGGGTGCTGAAGAGGGCATGGTGTCTCCTCCATTGGCTGGAGATAGCTGCCCTTCTTTATTTCTTCTGCCATCTCCTTTTCCCTGGTCATCCTTTTCTCCAAACACTCTTCTGAGCATTTATCAACTGCAGAAAAATTAATCATATTTTCTTAATCAGTTCATTTGCCTGTGGCTGATTGAGTGAGAGATAGTCTACATTCTTGCTGAATTTGGTCTTAATACAGCTTGTTGCTCATTCCTTATACATTGGGGGTGGTGGGGTGGTTGTGTTTGTTTTTCTGCCTTCTTCATGTTAAATTTAATTTGAATTAGAGATTATGGTTCAAAGTTAAATTCTTACTTCAGAACTGTTGCTTTGACCAGGTGATTATTCTGGCTGTTTTTTTTTCTTCTCAAATCTTTTACCTACATTAATCTTCACATTTTAGCTTATTGTTTGAAGACTGTTCTCAGTCGTTGCCTCTCCTTGCTATGCTGGCCTTTCTCCATGCTGCCGTGCCCAGCCATGGGAGGGTTCCCGGGAAGATCTCGCACAGCTCTGACTCCAACCACCCCAGCCTGGCTGTACCCTGCAGGTATTTGGTGCTCATGGCAAAGCCATGACAATGGCCCTGGGAATGGTCAGTGGTATCTGGAGGGCCATGAGGAACGTTTTCTTTCTCTCCACAGTCATAAACTATCCGGGATTGTCCTGCTGCTCTTAAGCACGAGTCTCCGCCACAGCCGCAGCATCCTTGCTGTGGTTGCCCGAGATTAACGTTTGCTCTCCGTTGTGCTTCATTTCTTCACTTTCTTCCTTGTGTGTATATTCTAGAGTTTCCTTAATGGACCTTTTCCCCACAAACACTTGAGAAGACTGGCGGCTGAAGGGCTGTTTGGACTTTTTGAGTAATGTTGTTATGAGCTTGGCTATACTCTCCTGTAGTAAAAACCGCTGTCCACTGTGTTTAAAGGCTTGGGGCTGCTGGGGAACATCTGATTTATTAATGGCCGCTTTTCAGCTTCCTCCTCATCTTAAGAAGATATAAGCAGGTAATTAGCTAGTTGTCAAGAAGATGGTGGAAATAAACTTTAAAATTCCTCCTTGTAAAATGATTTATTTAACAGTTTTATTCTGACATGTGTGTTTTATGCTTTAATCATCTGTCTGTGGCTGTGAAACAGGCCAGGTCTCTTCATCTTATGCTCTTAGATTTTAGAGCACTGATCTTACGTGGTTTTCTCTTTTGTTGCTGCATGTGAGTGTTTATGTTGGCTTTCTGGTAGACACTTAATTGGATTGTAACTGATTTTACACTAAAGACTGATGTCCAGTTTTCTTTCGGTCCTATCTGGATTGCTCTGGTTTCTGGAAGGAATCAATATTCAGAAATGTATTGAACCCTTTTGCTGTGGCTTTTCTTCAGGGACATTACTTATATTTGATCATCAGTGCCAGTTGCCCAGGGTGATAGAGGTGTTCAGGTGCCTTGCGTAATGGCTCTGTTCCTGTTACGGTTACTTTTTGGAACTGGATTTTTGGTATCTGCAGATATCTCCACCTGAATGCTGATAAAAAAGAAAAAGACTAGCAGCTGTGGTCAGGGCTCTTCCAAACTCCTTCCATTCCCTTTCATCCTTCCTGACAGTTTCCTTTGATGGTAATTCTGTTTTTCCAGTTCCCAAAGCTCATAATCTCAAAGTCGTCTTTGAGTCCGAGCCTTCTTCAGAAGCTCGTGTTAATCACATTATTTGTGAAACAGCCTTAATATCACCCCAATAATCTTCATAGGTATTGAATGACCTTTACCCTTTGTCAGGAACTTATGCTAGGTACACAACTCTCTTTAATCATCATTTGTTATCCACAGGGTTCCTTACTTACGCTTCATTCAAGCATTTTCCGTTTGTATAGGTCTCATTTGTCTTTCGGATCATCAGAGTCTCTAAGCATCTTTCTCCTCTGCTGAAACAGACACAATAATGTTTGAAGAAAAAGATTCATGTCTGTAACTCATCACCTGCAACTTTTATTCACTGTTAGAGCAAGACCATGAATTCACCAATAGGAAAAACTCTTCCCTAAAACCAGAGCCTGGAAAGGCGGAAAGGCCCTAGTTTGAGGTGCCAAAGACTCATATTTACAATTACATCCCCCAGGGAAAGCCAGAGGGATTTACAGTAAATACCAGGGTTTGCATCCAGAACTGCTGACAAACCAGCCTCCTTTTGATAGATGGATTCATTATCACTTTCTAATTACAAGCAGATTTCCAGGTGTGTTCACCACGTTATAAATGAAACCTGTCCATTGTTATACAGTCGTGGCCTCCGGGTCAGCCGTAAGGGATCTATAGCTCCTCTTCTGTCGTTGGACCAAATTAATCAGATATATTTTTAACAGATAACCTTTACAAAAGTGACTGATTAATCACTTGGTAATGCGGACTGCTATCAAGTTCATCATCTCCAAATAAAGGAAGGAACTCAGCAAGACTACAATATGTCAAATGCATCAGTCTCAGTGTGTTAAAATACTTTCAGGGCCAGATGCTACTCTTCTGAAAGGATAGAAGTCTGCTACATCAAACATGTATGTTTTTCTGCATCTGTGGGTCAGATTCTGCGCTCAGATGAAGGCTTTCTGGTTACGCAGGCTTGCTGTCAAATGGAGCCCCATGTGTATACATCTAAGGACAGAATTTGATCACTACAAAGTAATACAATGTCTACCAGATTCTGTCATTTGATTTTTTTAGAACTGTGATTTTTAAGAGGGTATTGAAAGCTGTACACATCAGAAAAACACAGCGAGTCTTTGTCTAATCCTGTATCCAAGGATAGATTTAAGTGTGATTTTTCTATGTTCCAGTCACTTCTTTTGAAGATAAAACAGCCTGTCTTTTAATTTTGTATTGAAGAATATGCTTGACATCTTTCAAACTGAGATTAGGTTAGCGAAGGCATACCCTCGCTTATGCTGGAAAATGAAACAAGTTCCTAATTGTCAAAAGATTAATCCTTGGCAGTCATCCAGGGCAATATTTGCTGTAGCAACTTGGTATCCATCACAGTTACGGACCAAAGGTCTTGTCATATACGTATTCCTCGCAGCAGCGCTGTAGCAGGGCAGTGCAGCCTCACTACCCTGGGCTGTTAGCCTCTGGGAAACTCTATCCATTCCTCAATTTGTGCCCTCGTGGAGGTCACAGTCTTTGATGACTGGGCTATTTCTAAAGATTGAAATATAAAGCTCAGTAATATCAAAAAAAAAAGCAAACTCCAAACTGATTTTTTTAGTGCATCGCGGTGTTTCTTGTTAGAGGTTTTAGCATCTACTAGAAGTTTACTCCATTAATACTAATAACAATAATATTAGTGAAATGTGAGGGTTTTTTTCCTGTGATAATCACCATTGCCTGTAGGTTGATAGTGTTTAAATTGGCTAATTTTTTTTTTTTTTTTTAACTAACTTGCTATTGAAGTGCAAAGCTGCTATAACAGCTTCTTCATCTGCCGACATCGCCAGTCCTGTCCCTGTTTTTGAGTACTGTCTTTTTCCCTCGGAAATTCATGGGAGGACCAGAAACATGGACAAGCCTTTGTTGTCCTGCAAACCTAACAGAAGAGTAGGTCAGTATTAGAAATACCTCATATAAATTACCAAAGCTAGCAGTCCTAAGCCATGTTCTCTTAATGTAGCTGAAAACCACACAAACCCACAAAACGCTGGCCCCATATCCCTCCTCCTGTGCAAGCCACCTCCGTTGTGTTTTGGGTGATTACTTCAATGTAGCTTTAGAAAAATTAGAAGTTTTATCTCCATTATTCATCACAGAACTGACGATTCAGAAAACGGTCTTGTTAGGTTCGATACTCATTGTCACTGATGCTGTGTACCCTTTGACTTTCCACACGGCTAGCTGGCAGGAAACCGCCTACAGTTTTCAATTTGCATGGCAGGGAAAAAATGGCTAAAAATTCAGCCTGCTGCAGACTGGCAGTGGCAGGGGAGGAAGGTTTAAGAACTCGTGTGCGGCTTTGTTCATTGACTCCCATTCTGCACCGCTGAGGTTGACAGGATTATGGGGTACAGGTAGGATCAGGACTTGATTCCTCACTGATGAGTCTCTGCCCATTTAGGGCTTTATAGGCCCAAGGGAAAGGGGCAAATTGACAGAGCGTTCTGGCGCGCTGCAGTCTATATTTGGATCCCTGATTTAAAGCTGACAGATGTATAAAATCATATGTAGCCAGAAAACTCCCTAGCGAGGACACAGCTGCATATATCGATGAGTCAAAGTTACTCCAGCTAAGGCTGGCATTAATTTATATGTGGCAAATTCCCTCCAGATCTCTGTTCCTGGTAGTGTAATATCACTGAGTGTAGTTTTGGGCTCGTTCCACCCGCTCTGGATCAAACCATGTGCTTTTTGGATATGAATGGAGAAGACTTATAAATCTGAAGTGCTGCTTTTCTCAGAGGCTGGGCGAATGCCATCATACCCTCATTTAGATGTGGCAGCTGTTGTCAGTTACTTAATCTCATAAATAAAATAAAGCCAAATTTCCACAAACTGAATCCTCTTCTATCACACGGCCTCCTGCAATGCCTTAAATGAACTGCATATTTTTGTTTCTCAGGAATCTCCCTTTATAACCCACTATACTGCTTGATTATTTCCTCTATGTTGTACAGGAAATGGTGAGTAAGTGATTAATAACCTGCCTCAGTTTTACTTTCCCCTCTTGCTGCAGCCTTGTCGTGAAATAATGTGACCCACAGATGTCTTGAGCAAAGCAATCCATTGCATTAATGACAGATGCTGTTGGGGCTTGCTCAGTGAAAGTGAGCTATCACAGGGAGAGAAGCTCAGGTATTCCTGCTACTTTGATCATTTTTTTTTTCTTTTGCATAAATTTTGAGCATGCTGAAAACTCCAACAAAGCATGACATAATCCAGTCTGGAAAACAGCCTGGGGTGAGTACCAGTCCTGGAGGCTCAGGAGGGAGCTAGGAAACAGGCTTGCTGAAGAAAGACAGAATTAGCGCTAAAAATCAGCATTTGCTGGCTGTAGAAATGCAGAGGAGGTACGAGAGGTGTACCATACCTGTCAGTGGTTGCTTTTGTCTCTACTAAAAAGGAAGTAATGGAAAATATCCACTTAAACAAATGAAAACTCTCAGTCATAGTTAATTGTATCACGCATGTCACCCTTCACAATGTTTAACATTGTCTGGAGTGAGTGAGTGATGGAAAGTAAAATCTCAGAGCTAGTTTTATTAGGATTTAGTTAGGAGGCTGGTGTATGGGGATAGCTGGCAAGAGAAATTTCCCAGTAGTAACGCTCGCAGAGTGGGGAAGATTCAGACTGACAGTCGTTTCCATAAAGCACAAGGGGCACACTGAACCAAATTACAAGCTGATTGAATCTTTTAAGAATTGCTAATCGTTTCTACAATCAGTCTAAATACGCACTTCAACCATCAGCTAATGCACTGGAGTCAGCTGGGCTCATAGCTGGAGAGAGCAGGCAGCCCTGGTGTGTGGCACTGAGCGCTGGCATGTGTCACGCTGGCTAATTGAGGGTGTCACCCAAGCGCTCTGCCAGATCTTTGTTTTCCTGAGTGGCTTTTACTAAAGACGTGTTTGAGTAGTAGGGAAGAGCGAAGTTATTTATATTATATTCGGTAGCAGCAGAAGCATGAAATTGTACTACGTAAAGAAATATGATTAAGTGGTGATACTGGCCACTCTTTTTTTATAGTAACTTGGCAAAGGAAGCAGAACACACATGACGCAGGTTACTCATAGGAGCTGGTTTGACCCAAGATAGGAAATCCTGCATTTAAATTCACTGGGTGGGGAGAGAGGTGGTTATTGAAAATTTAGATACCAACTAGAGAAACCTAGAAAATAATCTAAAGGCTCAATAATTTATCTGTTTAGCAAGGAGTTAACCAGGGACCCAACTGCTGTAGGATCTGCAGGGATTTCTGCTGCTGGGGGTGGGGGTGGGTGGGTGTGTACCTTTTCCACCATTACTATTTCTGAAACTTTCCACTGCCACTCAGAATATCAGTGTGTATCAGCATGTAGTTCCTAAGCATTTTGTTTCAAATCAACTTTTAAAAATAACAAGAAGAAAAAAATGTTACTCATGAAGAGGAAAGGAGAAACTGAGATGTAATTCTGCAATGGATAGAAAGAATTACAGTGCTTTGCAACCCTACAGTTGTCTGCTACAGTTCATACAATCCAATGCTTAATAGAAGTAGCCAAGGTCTTGTTCTCTTTTTGTTTCGAAAAGGCTGAGGGTCTTTTTCAAAGTCCTTAGCTCAAGGGGATGGAAGATATCCTGCTTTCTGTGTTCCTTCCTCTCACCCTTACCTTAACGTACACCATTATCTTGCAGTAATGAAGCCTGAAAACAATGGTGAAGAGTTAACATCAAGGACTTCAGCAAAACCACCGACAAAATACCTCACAATCCTGCTCTAAAGAGGTTTCTATAGAACATCTGAGTTAAGCATGGCAATTACAAAGAAGCTCAAGTGGTCTTTGCTTGAAATTGCAAATGTACCACATTGCATTATCACAAGAATTCGCATGCAAGAACAGTTTGCAGATGGTTTGCATTGGCATACTTTATGTAAACGCTCTAGGGAACAGATGGCATCATGGGTTCTTGTGGCAAATGTGAATTTATAGCACTCACAACATGCTAAAGTCTTTTGCCTGTAGCTGAAAAGCAACAAAAATGAAGTGGAAACTCAGCCCTGTAAATCAGTTTGCCAGTGCCTTTGCCATTGTAGCTATGGATAACATTTGTTTAGTCTTTATTGTGAAATTTGGGTTTTTTTATTTGTGATCTACTTGCAACTGGGTGTGAGTGCATGCGGCATGTGTGGACGTTTATTTGAGTACACATATGCAGCTTTTAAATTAATAGACTGACATTGTGTAAAGACCAGGAAGTTGAGAACCATCATTTCATCCAAAGCTTTTGAATTTTTGATCAGAAATTGAATTCAGATAATTCCAATTCTTCGTGCATACATAGATTGCTCTGGGTAAATTGATTGACTTTAAACAGATATTGACAAATATTGTTAGAAGGGGTAAAATAACAACATAGGTTAGAAGTGCGAATTACTGACCTCTCAGTCATTTTGTATATACATATGCAGTGGGATGAGCGTCAGGGCACATTAGTATAAAAAGTAACAGTTCCTTCTCATTTGGACACAAGTTGGAATTTTAACATCTTCTGTAAAGAGGAGGTGTTATTTAGGAAGCCAGACCTGTGGAAGAGAAAGAAAAATGCATTAACAAGCAAGGGATTCCTTGAATTCCTTTGGAACTATTATATTGAACTTAGAATATAATTATTATTGCGGTATATTCCCTAATTATTTAGATGCTTGTAAAAATTGATTTTATGTAAACACAGCTTGTTCTAAAACAGCCAGGTCTTTGCAGTGAACATAAGTTGTTTAAAATTTATTGACCTGTCGTTCACATGTGTTACTTTACTAGCACTTAATGGTCTGTTTAGATAGTCTTGGTGTGTATGAACTCCCAGTGCGCTACTCCAAGCACCACACGTTGACAGGTAGCTGCCATGTAGATAAAATAAGGGGCCCTACTCCAAAGCATACAGGGACACACAATCATTAGTTATTTTCTAATCTAAAGCAGGGATTTCCTCGGCAGCCAGAGGAAAAGAAACGTTCTGGTTTGGCATTATCTTTGCAGCTGAGTTCGGCCCTAAGTCCTGAACCAATATGCAGCAAGGCCGAAAGCAAACAAGCAGGAAATCCAGCCTTGCTCTGAATGTAATTGATTTAAGGAGTCTGAGCTTTGAGGGTTTCTTTTTGAATGCGTCGCATAGACAGTGGCCGAGATTAGAAACTTATTTGGTCCTTCAAACTCTCCCTAAAGATTGAAGACCAATAATGGAAAGGTAAATTACTTTTGTAGTAGATAGAGATCACCTTAAAAAAACATTTGTGGTAAAGCTTGCTGCGGTGTTTTTTCATCCTGTGTATAAAGCAAGCTGTCCAAAAAGAAAAACTAAAACAACGAAAAAGCATTACTTCTTACAGTACTTATTCTCCTCTGGCTCAGATGTGATTGCTGTGCTGCTTTTTCTTAATTTCAAGGGCTCCTGTGTATTTTGTGAGTTGAGATGACTTTTTTTTAGTGCTTAGGTCTCATGAAAAAAATTACGCCAATTATATAATCAGTATAGCCCAAGTTACTAACCAAACTTTGCTGCTCTGTTTCCACATTTATGAGGCCGAGTATTTCCAGAGACCCTCAGCTTTTCTGGTTTTTTGTTGTGATTGTGGATCCAGCAGCGTAGTTGTCTTAATTTGACACAGGCAGGGGTTGCATCTCTAAAATCCACTGCTGAAGTGTCATCTGTCCTGCCCAACGTAGTGGTTATCAGTGTGTCTAGGAACCATGAATACTTGGCACCTAAAAAGGTATTTATCTTAGCTTTGAATGCTTGGTTTGAAAACGCTGGCTTAAATTCATACTAATACTGCATTGTACCATCTGAAAACCTACTCTCAGAATGCTTGTAGCCCTGGGAATTCAGCAGCAAATTTTTCATTGGAAAACTATTTTATGTCAGTGTTTAAATATTTCATAGGGTTCTTAAGTAAAGAATATATTATGTTACTATTTTCTTTCATATATGCAGTTGCATAGTTGTTTTTCTGCCTTCACGTCAGGCCAAGTTCTGGTATATTTGACCAGCAGTAATTCAGAGTAACTATTATTTCCAGTGGATTTACATCTATGTAACTTGACATGACATCTACAGTATGGATAAGAAAAATCAGTATCAGGTTTCATTTGCTGTGGCAATAAAGATGTTTATCCATCCACTTTTCAAACTACACTGACTTCCCTATAGACTGAGCAATCCCAGCATCCCTAACTCTTAAAAACAACAACAACAGAAACCCCACAACTCTTAAATCCTTCACCCCTGTGGCATGCACTTGGCTTTGAAAGCATACGAATTTAAAACATAAATAACTATGGAAAATGCTTTAGAAAAGAATGAAGACATTTTGCCCATATAATTCTGTCTGTGCTATATTCCACTAACACAGGATTGGAAATTTTCTTACTAGCTATCCATTAAAATTGACAATTAGTACTTTAAACAAGCAGGCCATTCTCTACCTGATATATTTGAACATAATTTATCAGCAATGAAAATGTCACGTAGACCTGACAGATTAGAATCAAGTTCATAAAAATGGTTAAAAAACATTATTTGAGAAAAGCTCTGCTCAGTAACTCCATCTTACTCCTCTACAAAATATGACATTTTTGTGCTTAAGTTTCATATTTCTTTCATAGTTTTTGCCCTCGGAACAGCATGATTAGCTCAGGAGGGTGTTTAAGCCTAGATTGTCAACCTCCAGAGCTGTCTTATTTTGAATGGTTGTATTTAGTGATAAAGTATTTGCCATCAGCCCTGTTCACTAACAGGTGGTCTCATTTTAATGTGCTAAACATGAGCAAATCCTGTTGAAGATAAGGAAGCCACAAAAGCACGGTGCCTCTGACAGGTTTAGGTCTAGAGATTTTACCGTTAAAAGTCCCCTTTACTGAGAGCTACATGGTCATGCCTCATTACGCCAGCTTTTTGCTCTCTGAATATCTGGTACGTGCTGAAGTTGACTTTGCAGCGGTTCCTGCTTTTGGGTGAGACCACTGAAGGGATTTCTTGCCCTTGGCTGTAGCGCTCAGCTCTGCGCCAGTCCGTTGTGCTGCGCTGTACCCCGCGTTGTCCCTGGGGGCAAAGGGTAAGCGCGAGGACTGGCTGGCCTTGGCTCCTTGGCTCTCTCTGCCGGTGCTGGGAGGTAGACACCTGCTAAGGAGTCTTTCCTTCTGGCATCTTGGCTAGGTGACCAACATCCTCATCCTGGAAGAAGTCCTGTATCCATCTTGACAGAGTACATCCAGGGGAGGGTAAGGAGTGCATACTAGACACATTAAAAAGGTTGCCTTTTTGGCTAAAGTTCTTCTTTTACCTAGATAGGGGCAAGGTTAATGATGACTATGATGACTACCTAACGATTAGACAGAATTGGGACTGTACTAATGAGAGAAGATAGGGTAGGACCCTCCCAGAAGGGAATTTCTTATTGGTGTTATAAGCTTGGGCATCTGGGTTGTCTCAACACCAAACTTTACTCTTAGGGGAAACCTAGCAATTTTTGCTAACCAGGGTGGCACTTTTTCTTCTCCCTGATGAGAAACCAGCAAAAGCTTTGCTGTACTCATGATATTACTGCACCCTTTTTAAGAAACCTGGTGAAGTGTAAGTGACCAGTAAGCTCAGCTCCAGTTTAATGTGCTGGTGGGGACATTAAGAGACATCCTGTGGTTGCAGTTAAACTCCAAATAGGTGACCAGAATTCCCATGTGATAAACTGTCCTCTTGGTGTGCTAAAGGATATTCTCCAAATTTTTGACTCTCTAAGAATGTCATCAAAAGAGGCATTGCATCACTGCTACCTAAGCCGAGCCCATTTGGGAGATACATGCAGGAAAGAAAAACAGAGATCTCTCTTTTCCCCCTTTCATTAGATACCTCTCCGTATCTCGGCTCAAGAAGAGGATGATGTCACTGAAGGCACTAACTTCTTGCATATATGCTTAAATATTAGGCAGTACAAAACAACACAAAAATTTTGTGTTTTTAGTAAGGGGATGTTATAAGATGTATGAGTACCTAAGGACGGGCAAGCAGGTGAGACAACTGGAAACTTCAAAAAAATTTTGGTAGGTCCTGAAGGTAGTTCATCGGATTCCTTGGGTGGGTCCAATGAAGAGATCAAAATGTTGCCTAAGTGTTGCTAGCCAAGTGGAGCCAGTTCTTCCCCAAACTGGGCAGTTCCAGAGATAGCGAAGAGCACTCATGCGAGGACTCCAGCCCTCTGCTAGGAATGCTGCTTGGAAAGACAGTGCCTCTTGCAGTTCCTGCTTTCAGCACTTCTCATGGGCTTGAAGTCTCACACCTAGTCACACAGGCTCTTTCTCCACTACAGTGTGATGAACGGTCCTGAGCATCAGCAAAAGCCGTGGGAAGCTCTTTGACTTAATGGTTCCTACCCGTGTTGCTGGTTAGAGCTTGGGTGCTGCAGGGGTTCAAAGGCTATCAGAAAAACAAGCAGGGTCAGGGCATGCACCCAGGTCGTGTCCTGTGAGTTGTCCATACTGACAGTTAGCACACAGTCCTCTTCTCCCCAGTGGTACCAAGCATGGTTCAGGAGTCAGCTGAGCGAGGAACTAGCCCTGTAGGTATCCCTAAGCCAGTGCTGTAATGTAGTGGGAGATGCTTTGAGTGCAAGCTGTGCCTCAGGGATGGAAATGACCTCTGGCCCATTGCATTTATGAATGTAGGTACAGTCAAGAGGAATTGCTGTGCCTGTGCATAGACCCTCTGGAATTCATGAGAGAGAGTTTGTGCTAAAATGTTGTTTGGAGCCAGATTCCTGAAATGGTCAGAGGGTCAGTTGTGATGCAGGGTGGTGGCTGCATCTTGGCTAAGGCCAAGGCTGATAGACAAGGCAGGTGTATTTTGCTAAAATGCAGACATAAATATCCGTGTATTTTCTTGCGGCTGTGACAGTGTGGAATACTGAGCTGGGAAAAAAAAAACAACAAACTTTTTTTTTTTTTCCCCCCTATGCTGAATTGGCTATTGCCATATGGTCGCTAATAGTTGAGAGCTAGGTCTGGTATCTTCACATAAGCTTTGAACATGCTGTCATGATCGTGACTATGGATCTTGACATGGGGGGCAGGCAGGATGGACATGCCACCTTTAATAATATTCATGTTTTCCTATGCATTTAGAGATACTTACGTCTATTGTTAGATTCAGATCCCACATCTATAAGCTTTTTATTAAAAATTTTCTGGAAAATTTTATCTTCCCACACTGAAGGCCTTTTTTATGAAGATATGCTTCTGGTCCCATTGGCAGGACCTTATTAGCAGCATTCAGAAAGCTTCCCAACAGGAAAGTCATGAGCCCTGAAGCTGTAGCTTTACATATATAGTCATTCCCTGCTCCCCCTCCACCATTTGAAGGGCTGTAAGATCTTCCCCTGTATTGTTTTTAGGATTATGTTTGTTAAGGATAGTAAACTGAGGGATAAATCAAAGGGATTTTGTGATCATCAAGATTTACAATGATCACTATATTACATACTTGAGTAGGGTTAAAATAACAACTCAGTTTTAATTTAAAGGGGAGATGGGGGGGAGTATATAAATAGTATACTTTAAAAGTATATACTATTTTTTTATGTAGTTATCTAGTAAACAACAATGTGCAAGATTGCACAGCTTGGACAACATTTAGTAAGGAATACAAAGCTTGTCTCAGAGTGCTTTCAGTACCTTTCTGTTGCCTCTTTTGCAGGTCCTGAATTCACTTAAGTATTTCTAAATTACTCAGTGTTACCAGCCCCAAATGTAAAATAAATCATAATACTGACATACAAATTAAAAGGCTTAGTAATAGTAATTTAGAGTATTTCTTCCTTATCCTTTAGTTTCCTAGCCTTTCAACATGCTAGTCTGGTCATGTTTGTAGGCCATTCTTCTGAGTTCTTAAAGCTGAAGACTTCTCCTTAAATGAAAACTGAGTTGCTCACTTGACTGCTGAAACTTAGATAAAGAGAAGAAGAAGAAGAAGAAGGTTTTTTAAATCTCACTATGAAGTTGAGAGATTTGGCAAAATCATTTAAGATTCTTCCTATACTTTAATACCTTTCTTTAAGGGTGAGGGATAAGATGTGGAGTCTTAATAAAAACCCTTTTATTTAAAATCATCACAGCATCCACTGTGACTTGGCTTTGCAACAGCCATCACAGATCTTCCTCTTTGCTGTACGGTTGCCCATGGCAGGAGCTGCTGTGAAGCTGAAGACCGTTCCACGATGGAGGTGGAGTCCTGCTTTGCTGCCCAGTGTAGTATGCATTACAAAACCTCCCTTTATACAGTCAACAACGCTAATATGCAGAAGGCCTTCAGCCTCCAAAAATACCTTCTGTAATGAGGAAAAAGCATGTGAGCTTGTACTTGGCATTTGTCTGCACGCTCACTGTCACTGTGCTGTAAGTGGTCCATGTAGTCAAGAGTAATTATTAGAAATGTGTTGTTTCCTGAAGCGCAGTGTGCAGACTCTGTACAATTCTGCGAGTGGCTGAGTATAAACCCAAGCAGCAGGCATGCGTAAGGTCATGTTGGGATGAGGTGGGTGTTTGTGCGTTCAAGGGGAATTTAAAAAAAAAAAAAAAAAGCCTCCTTTGGATTCTAAAGTGTGATGTTAACTCAAAAGTATTAATGTTAAAATGGTGGCCAGCGAGAGGCTTTGTGAGGGTTGTTTTGGTCTTGTATAATGGAACTGATAGGTTTTTGGAAAAAAGGAAAATCAAAGAACACAGCAATGCGGTTCCATTAAAGGACTGTGCATATATTGTAAAGGTACTACAAATGTTCCCAGCGTGGGCTTTATCTCTTCCCAATGAGTGATGCACCCAAGCCCCAAGACTTCATAAAGTCTGAGGATGGAACATTTGGATTCAGGTTTTGACAGACTAGCAGAAATCTTACGTGCAGGTGCAGGTCCCAGTTCTGAACTTGTATTTCATGCTTTGTTGAGTCCAGATCTAGAGCTTTGGAGAAAGTGAGGCACGCTCTGAGTATCTTAAAATAGTTTCAAATCACAGGCTGGCTCTGCATTTCTGTGAAGGACATCACAAAATATTTTTGTTCCCCATGTGATCTTTTACAAAAGCCTCTTGCTTCCACTGTCTAATATCCTAGAGAGGCCTATTAATTACGTAAAAAGCTCTGCTTTATCAGTTGACTTTCTGTGGTTCTTCTTGTCACTCTACTGTCTGTTTTCCTACTTGTCATCTTTTCTTCCTCCTTCAGTTGCGTATGTGTTTGAAGTTAGTTTTAAAGGAATAAAATTACACCCATTTATTTACATAGCAGCTGTCAAAGCACAATATTCTGTTCTCCAGAAGTAAGCACACAAAAAAAAGTTCATCCCCTGGTTTGCTATCTTGAAACTGCAGGGACTTGCGTTTTCTAAACCCTTCTCCTTTTTATGAGTAATAATTAAAAGGAAAGAAAATGCTGTCAGGAGCACAAAACCTGCAAATTATTGTCACACTGGTGTCACTTGCTAAAGCTGTGTAATAGGTTTGTGGGAGAGACCTTCAGAAGAAAGAACCGTCTCTGTATCTTTCAGTGGGAATTCAGAATAGGAAAGCTGTGGCTTAATTCCTTACCGTGTTTTCTTGGCATCAGCTCTATCTCCCCAACTCTTATTTAGGCCAAAAGAAGGGGCTGTTTTGTTGTGTTGTGTTTTTGCAAGAGAGTAAAATAAAATCTTAACTGTATTTTTCTTTTTAATATTGGGAGCATAATAAGGTCGCTTAAGAAAAAGAAAGCCAACCAGTAAGCCTGGGACGTCTCTCATTTCTTTAACAGCTACATAGTGTGTGCAGCTGAGAGCTGCCAGTTGGGTCCTAGCAGGGGAGAAACCACTTTAGTTTGTTTGGTTTGTATATGGAATAACATTTTTCTTGCCTTGGAATACTTGTTTGTCATCACTCCCCCTTTGTGTTTATGTTCTGCTTGGAAATAGTCTCTGTGCTGTATATGCATTTGCCAGGATGTGCACATAAACAATGTTCCATTATGGCCCGCTCTGCATACTCCTTATTTACACCATATACATTCGGCAGTAAACACGTTGGGGAATGACAGAGAGCAAACTCTTCTAGGCCCCTTTTTTCAGTTAGTCCAGACTTTCTGCCATATGCTTGCTGAGGTCCCACGTCTATTCATGTTTTTATTAGGTAGAAAAAAAGTGTCCAGACTTCCAACAAAGCAGCTTTTGTGTTCTCTGTCAAAAAAAATCTTCTCCTATGAAATGTTGATAGAAGTACCCAGAGCCCTTGTGGGGGTGCAGAGTCTGAATAGGCCCATGGTGAAAGCACAGGAGGGGAGGGCAGGGGAGCTGGGGGACAATTTTTGCTTCTTGCGTGCCGTGAACGAGTATCGCTTAACTTTCTTTTGCTCTAGTTTTCCATTTGGCAACCAGGGTCGTACCCCTCATCCTGATGCTTGTTACAAAGGCAACGTTTTTAAAGTGTTTCAGAATTTTAGCTGGAAGAGATGAGAGAAGCAAAATACTGTTTAGTGTAGCATAAAATGGAAGTTTGACTTAGAATATATGCTGTTTAGTAAAACTATAGAACCATGGTAAAAAAGTTTTACAGTGGCATAAATCATTTTTAGTGACTCTGTGCTTGAAAATGGTCAGATTAGATCTTTTTCTCATTGATTTTGTATTTGGTTAATGATTCCAGTCCTGAGATCATAAAGCTGTGTAAGATGTAAAAGATACGGGAAAATATCTTTAACCTCTACATTTAAACTATGTGTTTCTTTTGACATTGAAATACTGCAATGACCTGGTAATGTTTTCCAATGTTTTAATTTTTGCTGATGTACAAAAATATCACAGAAGAGCTGATTCGTAATTATTACACATGGTATTGCATAAATTTCTTCCTAATTAAAAAGCTTCTAAATTCTGAATAATCAATTTATGAAGGCATATGGTTTTGACAAATTATACATTTAATTTCTAAAGATTTATTAGAAATTTGACCTGCAGCTAGTTAATTATGGTTATAGTACTGATGCAGTAATACTGGAGATTGATATAATGATATGGTTGCAAATTTATTTTGATATCGCCTACCTTAGCAACAGGACATGGGAATACGCCTATATTTTGTACCATCTTGTTTATTATGCAGGAAAGCATTAGTTTAATGAAGAACACAAATATTTGATAGGTGCATGTTGGCATTTGTATGAAAAAGTACTTTCAACAGGGCATAAGCACATTGAACCTAGTCCTTCAGGTTTTACCCTTTTAGAGGCTAAGTTTCCAAGGGCGTCGGTGATAGTTATAGATGAATAATGATAGCAAAATATGAACTTTTTAAAAAAAATCCACAATAAGAAATTAAATTGATTCTTGAATTAATTTTCAGATCACAAAATATTTTTGAAGTACCTCTTTTTGGACTAATCTCTCATCCAGTATATTGATACTCTTAGTTGTATAAAGTCAGCAGCTAAGTTATTCAAGAAGAGCTTTCAAGATACACAGGAAGCCAAATTAAATAATAAATATAATTTAAAATGGTATCTTTCTATCCCATCTGGATTTACAAGTGGTCTATGAGGACCATACAAAGAAAATACAGATGAACTTATAGAGTGTGATAGGTTTAGAAAAGGGAGGCATGTCTTAAATATGTATGTAGTCCTTTTACAAATACACAAAGGTTACCTTTTTTTTTAAAAGCAATTAAGAAAAAAAGAAACATTAACATTCTCTGTGTTACTAGAGCAAATTAATTTCTGGTTTCTTCTGACTACTCCTGGCCTAGGAGGTTAGGAGCTGCTACTGAGCAGTGAATATCCTCCATAAAGAGGAGATGTTGGTGGGAGGTGTGTGTTACAGAACTTTCTGTGTCCATGTGTGAGGATGGTGAGTGAGGGAAGAGGAGCAGAAGACGACTTGGCTCAAGGCTTTCTCCTCTGAACTTTCAGCTGAGAATGTCCCTGGGTCTTCCAGAGGAAAGAAAAGGTATAGGCTTACCCTGCATGTCTGAAATGGGGCAGTGTCAACGGTGCCTGCTTTTCTTAGCCTCAGTTAGTATCCGTAGTACCGTGAGTCCAGTTTTGGGGTGTAAAAATTAGGAAAAGAAGAAATGAGATAGATGGTTCTCACTTAATATGACCAGAAGACGGTCAGAAATAAGCATGTATCACACCAGTCTGATCTCTTATTTTATTCACTGGAAACCTAGTAGGTCCTTTTTCCTAATAGTACGCAGCTGTGGCTCACAGCCGTGAAGTGTGACCGCTCGAGGTACACCCTGAGTGAGGACATGTGCCCTTCCTGGTCCCCATGGTCCGTCTCGCTTTCTCACAAGGGGGGGAAATAACGGGGCTGAATTATAGCATTTTAAAAATAGAGAGCTTTAGGAGTCTTTATGGTCCTGGATGTTGAGATTTTTAGATTCAAACTTTGTTATTCCTGATAACCAGGAGAGCAGGAATATTATTTGCTAATTGTATATACATATATGTGCTTATAACATATATACACATAAATGTAATGCAGTTCTAAAAATAAAATAGGGAAATTGCTGTAATGAAATAATTTGAAATTCTCATGTAATTACTTGATGCCAGTAATTAGAAAGGACTATTAGAAAAAAACTAGCAACATAAGATTTGCGGGAGTTTTTTTTAAGAGTTTACAGTAGTCAGCCTGTACAATTTTGGATGAAAGCAACACATTCTCTGATGGTGAAAAATTCTCTAATAGATTAACTGAGTACCATCTCTACCAGTTGAGGACTTTTTAATGCTTCAGTAATTATCTAGACAGAAGTCAATGGGTGGGCAGAATTTGGGTGAAAGAGACCATTGGTACTTCATAAATGCAGTCCAGATGGCATCCCCACAGACTATGCATGAACCGTTTTACAAAAAATACATCGTATGTTTTGCGTATGTCACAACACCTGATGATATAAAATATAATTTAGACCGACCCAAACTCCCTGCCTTCTCTGTTCATTGTACCATCAGCATCCCGTGGTGAGTCAGATAGCTTTGCTTTTACCCTAGTAGCACTTGACTCATTTTTTCCAAATGTTTTTTGCAAACCAGAAATTATTCTGCAGCAGGAGGAGGAAAAGGTCTCTTAAATCATGCCAGATACGTTAACCGGGAAAGGGTTAATGTGCCCTCAGGAGTTGCTATGTAACTGAGTCCTGCTGGGAGAGTCGGGGTTTCCAGCCAATGAGGCTCAGCCCGACAATACAATGCATCTATCTTGTGTTTCTTACATGTTGTCAGTTATTGGAGTTTTTCTGAACTGGAATTGCACTCCTGCTCCTTTCATACTCTCCTACTGAGTCTTAAATAATCGTATTCCACACCAAAGTCAGAAAATAACAGTACAATGGTGTGCATTTATCCCTGAAAATGTTACTTTTGACAACTTTGACTAGTGTGTAGAAAGATATCTCTTGCACCAAAACTAGAAAACTTTTAAAAGATGAGATTTCCCAACGAGCTTCAGCACATGCCTTGGTTCGCTTTCAGTCCTCCAGAAAGTCTTCTCCTGTTTTTCTGTTCTCACCTGCGCACGTAGCCTTCAGCCCATTTGCTTGTGTAGAAAGAGTGGCTAAATGTCTCACCCTTAAGCTGTTCCTTCCTGCCTAAGATATTTCAAGAAGCCAGTATTGATTTTCCCTGCGTCCTGATTAGACTCTCTCTTCAGCTATTCCTCTTCTTAAGGCCACTCAAGGCTTGAGGGCTGAAGCATGAATTCTTTAATTTCTCCTTTAGAAGAGCCAGGTGTGTTTTCTCAAAGTCTTGCAGCTCAAGCAAAGCCTCTGTGGTTGCCCCAATGTATTTGTATGCAAGAGGTGGCACTTCTGAGGGGTTTTTTTTTGTTGTTTTTTCTTTTTTTCCTGGAGGAGATCCACCCACAGTCCCTTTGAAGGCTACCGATAAGATGAGGGAGAGACTAAGCTCGGCCTGTAAAAACACTACTTAGGAGTCTCTGCTTTGGCTGTTGGGTTCTGATAGGAAGCAAGAGAGTGGGGTGGTATTTGTCAACATGTCGTTCAATTCTCAGTAAGTTTTACACTTCACTTAGATCTTTGTGCCTCATTTTTTCCAGTGAGGTTCTGCCTGGTAATTTGTGTTGGCAAAGCTTTTAGCCTTTCTTACATGCTTGCGCAGTCCTGCCTCCAAGTGACATAATGTTCCTGCATTGTTCAGCTAGCAGAATAGGCTTGAGTATCAGTGGTGTGCGCTTGCACTCTTAGCAAGTCTGTTTTTAATAAAATAAAATAAATTAACAAGTTTTAAACAAATTTAGGAATCCAGCAGATGGAACTTTAACTTTTTAAAAGTCATAAAATAACACGTATTCACTAACTTGTCATTTAGGATCTGGTTGAAGATAACATGATGCTGTACTTTTTAAGGAGAATTCCAACACGTTTCTCAGAATTGAGAGTGTGCACATGCCTCATTCTTGTTACTAAACCTTCTTTGGGTTGAGGCTTACTTTCCCTATCCATCAGTTTTGATAATTCCTTGAAGAAGTTGGGCCACAACCCTGTCTTCTGGCATATTCTTTGGGATACTTCATGACAAAGACAGAATGGATGCCGCAAGGGCAAGAACTTGGAGCCATTTTTGCGAAGGAAAGAGGTTCCTTCCACATATTCTTCGCATGTCTCCATATAAAGACAGGTGAAATCTGTTCTTCTGACAGCCTGATAAGAATATATGGAAGATTAGTGTCCCATGAATGAGAAGCCTGTTCTTGAAGATGTTTGCCCAAAACTGTGGATGGATTAAAAGGAATGTTTTTTTCAGTGTGATGGCAAGGTCTATGCAGAATTGTTCAGTCAGAAGAAGGCTCAAGATACCAAAATGAAGAGTTTTGGTCTGGTTTATGCGAAACAAAATTGATTTTATAGACCTGTCAAGCCTGATATGCTGCATTACATGCTTAGAGACCACCTTGCACGTTCTCCACTACATGTGGCACAAAAGATCCCAGAAGGGCAAAAAATTCATGATACTGCGCAATGCCTGGGGCAATATGCTATTGACCACCACAATCTCCATCTGCACCCCAGCTCTGAAAGTCCTCTTCAATTAAAGCATGTGTGTCAGTCATGATTCCCTGAGCATGGCTATAATATGACTGGACGTTCAGTCTCTTCTGTGGCCCGACATGGGAGTCTTGCAGACCAAGGCTATGGGAATTTGCAGATCTATTTAATCATATGGGACTAGCTTAATCAAGCAAGCAGGTTGAGACAATGCAGATTTTTCTTTGTAGACTTAAATTGCAGAAGTAGAATTTGAGGAGTGCACCAAAGAACAATTTGATAGGTGTATTCTAGTAGAGTTTGAAAATCAGAAAACATCGTGCAAGCGTTTCAGACTGAACATCATTCATGCTGCCACTGCTTGTTCTGAATGCAAGCAGAGTCCAGCCCAGCCTGATTTTTGCTGAGATCTTGTCTGTGTTTCAATGTTACATTGGTATAACAACATAGGGTGAGAAAGTGATCTTTCCTTTTTGAAAGAATTGTACCTGCAACAGCCCAATCGTGGACAGTTATTGTAGTATAAAACAGATATACAAAATCCCTTACCTGCTTAGCAATAGTTACACTATGATAACCTGTATGCTTGTAAAAATGACCCTGTTAGCAAAGTTTACTTTTCAGGATACATCAATAAAGTTACAATGATAACAATGTTCCTGAGAGGACGTGTGCCCTCAGTTAATTCACACAGTATCGGTGGCACGTACCGTACAAAAGAAAAGGGATGCCAGTTTGCCAAATACATACCTCAGTTTCTGGGTAATCCTACCTCATTTACAGCAAAAATTAATGCAGACTGTTCCCCAAACAGAAAGTACCTCTGCATGATAAAACGAACGTGTGATTGTATGCTAGGGCAACAGGCGGAGTAGAGGTGTTGGCATGATGGCCATCATTACCAGCAGATCTCAAGTGGTGTCACCATGTTGTCATTGCTGTCGTTACCTCTGCTAGCCAGGTAGCTATGCCAGCACGTTTTCTAGTCACTCCGTCATTTTGCTTTTTAAGATGCCCACAGATAGGATATTGGACTGTTCTTTCAGTGTTTGATGTAGGTTTGGGAACTAGCTAAGCAGAAATTGGATTATTGTGAATACATGTGTCAAGCTGCTGAGCTGTGGATCTACTGCAGTTTACACTAATGGCATAATCCAATCCAGTCTTGCATCAGGCTTTTTGTGACCAGAGCTCTGCGCAAGTGTGCTTCGGCTATCGCTGGCCTCTGAGATCTCTCTGTATGGGTTGTCCCTGCAGCAGTGCAGGAGCGCAAGCCCTAAGTGCTGCTTAAGTTTGTCTTAAGTTAAATAGGGTAAGGTTTAGTCTTTGTTAGAATATACGTCTGCACTGAGCTGTAGTTCCAGTTACTGCTCAGTAATTTTGGTCTTTTGTTGGAAGAAAGTCACTAAGGCACTCTCTTAGCAAAGAGTTTAAGCTGCCATTAGTGAACCTCTAGAAATACTGTTGTCCCAGTTTCTATTCTGATTCTGGTTACAAGTAGGGTTGTAAGTTGTCCGTGTTTGGAACTCCATTTGTTCTGCATTTTCTAATGTTACTTATTTACACATTGTGAGACACCTTTCAGGATATCAGAACATCTCCTTTTGTTAGGTAACTTTCTTTTTCTTTCCCTCCCTAAAAAAAAAGGCAGAAACAAAACAGTTACTCAAATAGTCTTTTGGAATCTCTGTTTTGTTTTTAATGGAGCTCTGTGCTCTTTCACCTTCAGCCAACCATGAACGTATTCAGCATATAGGAAACTTTATTGTTAGAAGAAGTATTCTCTGCAGTTTAATATTCAGTATTTCTACTTGCTCTTCTGCTCTTTCCTACATCTTGCTTCTACTTAGGTTTTATAGATCTCCCAGCCCTCATTCTCCCTGGATTATATAATGCAATGTGTCAGTGCCATGCATGGCACTCCCGTTACCTCAGCATTTCCATTATAACTCTATGTTTGAGGGATTTATAGGCTAGCAGTAAAAACCTATTTCTTGGCTAAACCTTGAAACAGCAGTTTTGGTCACTTAAAAAGAAAACAAAATGAAACAAACTTTTTTTTCCCTCACTTCTGTTTTTTTCTGGCAGCCATTTAGCAGTGGTGTTTGCACTGCAGGATCCTCCTAAACAGCAAGTGTAGATTTAGTATGTAGCCAATTTTTAATGTAATAATGCTTTTTATATCCTTCAAAAATGCATGTCATCCCCTCTTAAGGCACATGATGTCATTGCCTCTTTGCCAACCTTTCTGGAGCCTACAGCAGTCAGCTTTTGGGGCCTCAGAGAGGTGCGGTTTGGTCTGTGTTTTCCTTTATTTGCAACGTGGAAGAGTTTTACAGTGTTTTAAAAAAAAATATTTATCCTTCTTTGTCTCAAAGCCTAATAACTTACTATCTCCTTCTGTGTCACAGAGCTACAAATTTATCACAATCCAAATAGACATTGTCTATATATGAATATCTAGAATATCAGGGCTATTACCAAAACCAAATTTGGAAAGGATATTAAATCTCATGCTTTAATGCTTAAGTGATTTGCTGTTAGAGAACAGGCTATTAGAGGACCTATGGGTGAGTTATACTTTGCCAATCACTAGGGATTCCTATATTTTCCTTAGAAAAGTCTAGTAGCAGTCACTCTTAGGAATGGGTTGCTGAACCAGATACACTTCCAGTTTTATCTTACAGGGCAGTTCTCTTCCCCTGGCTCCGGGCCAAAGGAGTGTAAAACACAGTATGGATTCTAAGAAACGTGGTCGTGTGCTCAAGTTTGTGGAGGTGAATTATTTTTATAGCCCTTAAGTTAAGCAATCAGCTTTAAAGGCATCTTTACGAATACATATCCACTGATTAAAACAGACAAAAAGCCTTTATCGGTAAGTGACTTGCAGACTGGTTGCATGCCCAAGTTCTGGGTCTGGAGCTGACTAACTCTGCTTTTCCCATCTAAAATAAAATACTGCTCTGCACTGAATAGTCTTTCGCCAGTTGCTGTTATATTTCAGGCCTGAAGTAATTCTTCCTGTTACGTGCAAATTCCTGTTTCAGTCATTGTGAGTTGTGCACAGGAGCATATAGCAGTCACAAGAAACCCCTTTTTGACTTAATTTCACTTCATGTTTTTCCATGCCATTTGTGCCATTTTGTGCCAGTAATTTTACTGTTTTATTTTCTTCAGGGCCGTTCTTGCGCAGGATTGATACCCATTTCCTCAGGACTACCTTGCAGCTTTAAATATTCAGCCATTCTCTTGTGACCCACTGATTTTTTTCCCCATAATCTTTTGACATTATTCTTGTGCTTGAGACACGAGGAAAACATCCAACAACACTAAAAAATACATGTAGTGAAGGGGGATTCAGGTTTTCAGATTTGAAACCCTGTATCACCAGTTGGGGGGGGAGGGGAAAGGAAAAAAGCGCCAAGGCAGACAAGTACTGTTTCATATTAACATCTATTCTCAATGAAGAGGTAAAAATCAAAGCCCCTGTGTGTGAGGCAGGGTTAGTGAACTGCCAGTGATTCTCCCAGCAACTGACACAAAGGAATCTGTGAGTATCAAAGCTGAGGCAGCAAGCTTAGTGTCAGCTCTTGCCTAGGGAGTAGAAGAAAACATCACTTTGTCTCTGCTTTCACTGCTTAAACACACACATCATTCACTAGTAACCATTTACTCTGCTGTCAAAACTGTTTCAAGAGAGTGCTACATTTGATTAATAGCAAAATGCATGCATGCAAAAAAAAAAAAAAGTCTGCTTCCCCTGAGGTACGTTTTGGAAAATTTTTGCATGTATTTCTTAATTTTTCCATTCTATAAATACGCCTGTAATATTCCAGGAGTACTCTGTTGCTTCTAGTAAAGTCGTCTTTATGAGAGCGCCCAGTGTACTCATCCTAATTCTAGTTAATGCTCTCTCTCTCGGTGAAGCATATTATGGCATCCTCAACCTCTTGTACTAACGAAAAAGTGACCAGCACAAACATGTGTGCAGTACATGATTCATAGTGCTGCTTTCTGAATTGTCCAGTGGGTAATTGCAGTACAAAAACCAGAGAAACAGATGTAGACCCTAAACCTCGGCTATAAATTTTTGTTTTATGATTATGGGTTTCAAATGTGCTATGTCACACTGACAAATATACAGTAACACCAAAGGAAATAGATTTCTGACTTGAACTTTTGCTTTTTATTTCACTTGTGGCTAAGAATATGTTTATTGTAAAGTTTCTGCCATCACAGTCTGAGAGAAAACAGATCAAAGAGGTGATGTGAAATTACAATTTCTTTGCACGGATAAAGTGGAAGATATTGGAGAGTTGTTGGCTACTTGCACCTCTGTGGGAGCTGGGTAGGCATTTAAAATATGTGGCAATACTTAAAAGTTTCATTACGTTTGAATTAGAGGGCTATTAGTTATCACAATAATTATGGTTAGTCCCGATCTAAATTAGAAAATACCCACCACTTTATGAATGTAGCTTTTCCTGATACTCTGTTTAAGAAAAACAAGTATCATGCTATTTCAGAGTGAAATACGAGATACATAAATTACTGTATTGTAGAAATAGTATGCGAGCAAACCATTAGGCTATTTGAAGAATTCGTTAATTACATGTGGTTTTAGTAATAAGTATAAGCATTAGCACAACTATTATTCGTAATAAAACATGATGAGCTACCTGGCTCATTTAGATACAGTGAGAAAATGCAATCTTTTTCAATTCGTATGCAGTTAAGCGTGACTTCCTGACATTTACTTTCAGAAGTTGCCAGTCTACATTTTGAGGTACAACGGGCAGGTTTTATTTTTAAACATGGTATTATAAGACTGCTAATGGAATAAACATAACTGTATTTCTGTTTATCCGATTTTGTTTATTCTAACTCACATGGGCAATATGTTTTTCTTGGCAGAAGCTTAAACTGTTCCTAGAGCCTTGGTCCACACAAAATGCCGTTTTCTCCCTAAATCGGACACTGAGAACACACTGTGTTTTGTATCATCCTTTCCAGTTATTTTTGTGGTGACGTGTTACATATTCCAAACTTCTCGTGCGTTCTGTGTCATCTGGTTAGAAAACACTGTCTTTTAATTTAGCTTTGCTACTCAAAACAAAATTGTAGCAACGTAGCCAGCTGACATTTTAACAAAAAATTAGCCACTTTTCCACTTGCCTTTTTAATACAGCGAACGCTGCTTGCTGTGCTGATATGGTTTAAACAAGCCTTCCCTGAAGCATGGCTTTTTCGATAAATGTGTGCTGTGCACAATTTTTGGATTACAGAGTGTCAGGGGCTTCTTCAGCTGGAGGAGTCCGGGCTGGGGGAGGACACCCCGACGGACCGAGAAAGTCCTTAAAAAGTCCTTAAAAAGACGCTGTTGAACTCCAGCGTTTGTAACTCTTCTGCCTGGAGGGAAGACGGGAGGAGAGGCTGCCCGCCACAGGGATAGCCAGAGCTCTCCCGTCGGAGGGGAAGGAGGCTGAGCAAAGCTTTTGTTTTTATCTCTTCAAACAGATTCGCTTCCAGATTGCAGCAGGTTTTTTTGCTGGCCACTGGTTTTCAATGTGGGTGTATCAGTTTCAGGGAACAAGTGCGTGTGCTGTGGGGGGGGTTTTGTTTTGTCTTTTTTTTTTTTTTTAAATTCTTGAACCTGTGTGAAAAGTTTTGTTAATACAATCTGCAGGCATTGTCAGAGAGCTTTCGGTTCATCAAAGGACTTTTTGTGAAGAGGGGACACCGCATCCATTAAAGTGGCTGCGCAGGTCCCAGAGTCTCTCCCCAGTGTGTCTTTACGGTCGCCAGTTGTGTGCCATGTCTGCGCCCAGCGTCCACCGCTCTGCCCAACTCCCATCTTGGGCTTTTCCAGAAACGGGTAGTAATCAAGGGTTTCATTTTCCAGTTTCGGAACCCGAGCTAGCTTTGGGGTGGGAAGCGGGGCTCCTCCGTGCCTCAGGAAGCCTCACTCCAGGCCGGTGCTCAGTCCCGCCAGGGCTGAGGTGACTTGGCTCACTTACTTAAAATGGAAGTGTGCACGTGGTCGTTGAGCTCATGTCCTTTCCAGTGGGGCTAGAGGGAGTG
>NW_009193765.1:0-356 GCF_000690835.1 Fulmarus glacialis | reverse complement strand
GTGTCCGTAGGAATAAGAACTGGCAGAGGCCTCAATGGAGTCTCTCTCCGTGAGCCAGACTTTGCAGAAGGTGGTTATTCACCGGGAAAGCACAGGGCTCCCTGCCGGCTTGATGCAAATGGTGGGCCAGCACGATGCTGGCTGTGGCATCCTGGCCACAGACCTGGAAAGACCTTGACACCTACTCCTGCCACCAGGGAGGGCTGCCGGGAGTGTGGTTTCACCGAGACCTCTGCGGGTGTTTTGGTGGGAGCAGCCCTATGCCTTCAAAATGGCTGTGAGGGGGTGGCCAGGGCTGCCTGCCCCGGGGAGGGGGGCGGCCGCGATCTCCCCTCCTGGCACCCTGGGGTGGGTCC
>NW_009193764.1:3187-21754 GCF_000690835.1 Fulmarus glacialis | reverse complement strand
CCCCCTTCTCTTATAGCGCAAATGGACAAATAAAAGAAACCTGCTTATTTTCTCATTCTGGGAGTGCTCCCCGTCATCGGCTGCTCCGATTGGAAACATTATCACACTTTTCTGCATTACAGTCTGAAACATTCTGGCAATAGGAATTGTTGAACCATCCCGAATAAAATCTGGATCTTCTCCAAAAACTGAAATACACGGAAAGAATGAATTCATTAAGGTGCTGTCTTCAGCCACCAAACATCGGCTATCTGCTCAAACATGAAGAGCTTCTGAGTAGGAATTGTTTTGAGTGCGTAGCCAATTGATTTCATGAATCAGTTGCACTCTGCAAACCTCTGGCTTTGTATCAGTACACGAAAGAACTAAATGAGGTCTTCTGGCTGCTCCTGTTAAATACACCCCAATTCAGCAAGAGGTGGAGGCCTCAATGGCTAAGTTGTTCTATCAAAATCAGTAAGGTGCATACATCAATGAGATGTAAGTGACTGTACCACCGAATCAGGAAATCCCTTCTGCTCTGTGGATGAGCACAATTCCCCTGCACACTTGCAGACACCTTAGGGACTGAAAAAAGAAGGAACACACCTGTTTTTATTGCCCTTCTTGCTGCTTTATAGAGTGGATCATTAACATCAGTGAGCCAGGGCTTCGCACCCAAAGGCATAGACACTTTCAGTTTATTTGGACTGTTCCTCTTGGAAAAGACACCCTCCAAGTGCTCCACCACCTGCGGGGGAAACACGTTGCAGAAGCAGAAGTGTTCAACTCAAGCTTACACCTCCATTCCCACTTCTGCTCTCAGAAACAAATAAATGCTAGAAACATTCGGTTTACTACTTTGGGTGTAAATTTGTGAGGTGCTGAGAGGGACTTAGTTTACACAGCAGAGGCCAAAGAAAAGGTTTGCCTCTTACCTGTTGTTTCACAACCGAAAGGTCCATGTGGGGGACCTGACGGATCGAGAATTTGCCAATGACTTTTGCTGGAATGACGGTTTTAATTCCGGGTTCGTGAAAAGCTCCTTCAATCCCATGAATAGAGAGAGAAGGGTAATGCCACAGGTGTAGAAGTATTTCTTCCTTCAAAAAAAAAAACATTGAAAATATAAGGGATGGCACTGGAGCCATTCACAATTGATATAAATTGATATAAATTGATGTGAAGAAACAACCTTTTTCCATCCTAAAATTTGTATTTGGAGACCTCTGTATTTTAAAGATGTTTGATGTGTAATTTAAACCCATGCTCATATCTTTTCATTTTAAAAAAGACTACTTCTTTCAATCAACATTTGTTTATCTTTAGAAATATTTGGATGAGAACAGCTTTTCATGCACAGCAAGAAAAGTGGAGCATTATTTTAAAATATCTTGGAAGTAAATTTTTCTAGTGCAAAGAAAAATCAGAACAACTTCTGATATGACCATCTGTTGATCTCAGAACTTCTCGCAGGAGAAACCTGTGACCAGTTTAGCCAGACCCCTCCCAGATGATATCAGAGAAGAAATTCTACTAATGAGCGTTAAATAATACAAGAGGTTAGATGATAATGTTCAGTAACGAAGTTGATCTGTTTTTCTGGAGAAGATAAGAAGGGTTAAAAAAAAAAAAAAAAGAAAATGTTTATTCTAAGGAAGAAAGGAGAAATATATAAATTATAAATTGGTCATCGTGCAGAACCCCAGGGCGCGGCTCCTTTCCTTCTGCTCCAGTTTTATGAGACTAGAGCTTTATATACACATAAAATTTGCACCACTTCATCCTCATATAGGTAAAGCATCAAAACTTGTTTAGCACAGTTACATTATACTTCTGTATTACTGATTATTACCGTCTAGCTTAGGCTAATTCAGAGGCTTTTTTATGGAAGTAAAAGGATCCGTATTGCAGTTTATACCAGTATAATTACATTAGTGATAAAAAAAATGAATCACTTCTTTCCTTTCTCCCAGATGCCGCTCTTGTGCAGAGAGATCTTTCTGAGCCAGCCTTTACCTGCTGTTTTTTATTTAGGATATAATTTTTAAATGCTGGCAAAGAGAGGCTTATAGCTCTGGGTGCTTTTTTGGCATGCTCGGCAGACATAAAAATCTGAATTAAACACATAAAAACCACCCCAAAACATATCTGCTTAAAGCTGCCTCCCCATTTTTTCAGAGCTGAATACAACTTCTGTCCTACTATGTAACCCGCATGCAGGGGTTTTAATGCTTATTTTCTTTGGCTGGTTAGATGAGGGAGCGAGGATCTGCAATGCAAGAGAGGGGGAGCGACACTGTTAGTTTTGCATTATTCTTTTTCATTGATTATTCATATTTCAGATCACTTTCCCCAGATGCAGGAGCTTTCATTTTCAGCAGATTGATTTTATTTACCTTTTAATGCTCTGTGCTCCTTTATTTTATTTTGAGTTTGCCATTGACTGAAAATATCTTTCAGTTTGGCTTTATACACAAGTGCTACGAATGGGTGATTTAAATTCTTTCTGCTGACCATTTATACAGAGTTTATGTTACCTTGGTGCCATAGAGGAATCTTTTCACACCACTGTTATTTTTGTGTTCTTCTAGATCAAATTCAACGGATTCATACAATTTCCTCTCCTCCTCCGTCAGGGCAGCGACGCTGTCATAGATTCCAGGGATCTGAATACGACCTGTGGGATCCACAAGGCTGTCTACAAAATGAGATAGAGATATCAGTACAAGTGGGACCTATTGCTTTCACTTGGCAATCACAACACCTTTTCTCTTCTACCTAACTCTTTACCACATGAATAAGCCTACCAACTAACTACTAGCAACTGTTTGCATCCATCAAGCTGTGGCACCTACACTGATGTATTTTCATATTTATTAAGAAAACCATCGAGCTGCCATTTGTGTTTAGAATGTGGTGGGTCAGCCCAGCTGCTGACATGAAAACATCATCCTACTGAGATACAAATCAGCATTAAAAAGTCAGGTTTCGCTACGTGTGTGTGTATACAAGTTGCCAGCAATCCTTAAACATTCCTGATTGACACATGACTGACATCAGCTTAACAGGCGCATGTCTGAGGTCCTGGCCTTACCGGGGACGTTTCCCTCCTCAGTTGCTGCCACCATAGCTATGCTGAGATTTGGAAACCTGGGCATCTTGCTTCAGTTAGACTTGCCTTACTCAGGTCAATTAAACATGGCACTGGTCTTCGTTAGGCTGATTGCTAGCCGTTGTTCCCCAGTTACTCCTGAGCAACGACGCATGTTATTACCCAGCAGAGCTATCAGGTCCATCAGCGGCTCATGAACGATGCCTCCAAAAGTTCCAGAGTGAAGGTCCTTGCTGCCACATTCAACCTGTACCAAAAACACTGGTTACATATAAACACTCCCTACCTTATTCTTCTGCGAGTGTTTGTTTTCCATGGCAACTGGTGGCTTCAGTTTTTTAAACAAGGCCACAAATGGATAGAAAACGATTATGTGTTTCTATTTATAAAATGGAAAACATCATGTCAGGAACAATGTGCTTCTGGTAAAGAGAAGACAGGGCTCTCTTGTTAACCACTAGAGAGAGAAATTCAGCTATAGCACTTACAGGCATTTGAAAGCAAGGGTCCCTCTCCGTTCCCTCCTTTGCTTCAGTAAGATTAAATACACCATAAGTGAAACACTTGCATATTACTGTTTCTAACATCGCAGAATAAATTCTTCAAGTTCTCTATCCTTTTTACTTAGTGTAAAATCTTCGTAACAAAGGCAAGAAGTAACCTTACTTGTTTTGCATTAAGAAAATATATGTCCAACCTTAACTCCAAATTGCAACAAATAAGAATTTAGAGGTCTCTTGAATCGTATGGCTTTAGAATAGAGAGAGGCATTTGGTTTATTAAATGGGTTCTTTTTCCAGACACATTTTCATACGCAGGTTTATCATAAACTATTTGCCTGCAAGAAACTTGTTTATTCTTCTCAAAACCTCATTACAGCCCACTGTCTGGTAGCAGGCAGAGATCATTTCTGATGTTTTAATAGCATCATTTTTCTTAACCAAGACTTTGAAAAATTGAATCAATACTGCCGAGGCTCTTTTGGTTAAAAACAAATTTCATTCTATTTCAGACATAAAGGTTAATGCAGATTTTTCTTTAGTTCTCTAGTTCTTTAATCTTCTCTCTGAATTCCTTTTACGTTTCATCGGGAAGTATGATGAGAAATTTCTCATCTTCATTTCACAGTAGCTCATGCTGGCTGCTAAATATACTACAGTGCACTATTATTTGCTTCTGCCAATGGTTACAAAAAATTTTGTGTGGCTTTTAAACCCAGGGATCCAACCAAATGGAGTGCCTTTAGGTACATCTATTGCACTAAGCAGTATCTGCTGCAAAAAGGGCAGAGCTGCAGAAGAAATGGTTTTGGAGTGAGTGAGAGAGTTGGAAGGTGTAGGACGGACGCTGCAAGAGAACGGAGTTGATGTGCGGAGGGGGTGATGAGAAAAGACTGGGAGAGCGGCAGGAGAGTAGTGGGATAGGAAGGGATTCAAGGAGAGAGAGCGTAAGTGGAGAAATGATGATTGAAGAAAAGTTGATGAAAGTAAATAAGGCTAATTGAACTGGAATGAGGGGGGAAATCTGCACAAGCAAAAAAGGATATGGAAGAAAGGTCTGTATTTGTAAATATTAAGCTTGCTGTCAGTCTTTCTCTGCATGCAGCTATAGATGCGGTTACAGGTACATCCCTGCTCTCTGGTCAGGGGCCCAGTTCAAATGAACCTGCGTCCTTTACCTCCACAAAGAAGCAGGCACTTCCCCGGCTCCCATATGTGAGGGCAGGTTTCTTGTTGCTGAGCCAGAGGTTGTCCGAAATCACAATGTAATCAACATCAGAGAAAAAGCACTGTTTTTCTTCTTCAAGTAATTTTTCTAACCCCAAGGATCCTGCTTCTTCCATGCCTTCAATTATAAACTTGAAGTTTACTGGCATAGCCTAAATGAACATTAGAGAAGTCTGGGTAAGGAACAAGCATTTTCAAAAATAAAAAAATCTTAAAAAATCAAAAGCAGACTGGCTTGCAGTATGTGTTGTGTTAGGAAAAGAAGGACGTAGGATATATAGCTTGTTTCAATAGAGAAGGCATTGATACATATACACATGTAGTTTCCCAGAAAAGCTTGTTCTTCTTCATGTTTTTCTGTACTTTTCATTTTTGAAAGAGAATGTAAGTGATTTTTTTTTTTCCTTGTGTTTCCAGAAAACTTGCTGGACTGTCTCATAAAATGGGATTTCTCTCAGTACTATTAAATATTCTAATTGCTTTGGAAAGCCTGTGTAATAACAGTTGCATTTTCACAGAAAATTTCCTGCCTCTTATATTTCCTCTCTTAGTGCCCATGCGGGAACCACTGGCAGAGGTCCACTGCTGCGGTTTTCCCAACATGTTATCTATTGCTAGAGTTAGTCACACAGCAGTAAAAATGCTACCGGTGATTCTACTATAATTGTCCTTATAGCGCTCATGAATCCATTTGCCTGCTAGTTCATAAGGATGTATTTCCAAGGGTAATTAAGAGAACTTTTATTATGGAATAGTGCAAGTTAGAAATGCTGACACGTCCCATAGGAGAAATAAATTTGAGCTTAGTTTCCCATTCCAATTCATTTTCTCGTTACAGCTTTTAAGATGTTTTATCTTTTGATTCAATGCTCAGATTAAACGCAGGAACAAATGTGTAGAATTAAATGAACTTGTGCTATGGATGGGTTCACCAACGGTTCATTGAAGGACCACAAAAAAACTTAGAAACAAACTGTTCATGAATATTGTTTGATGGTCTGTGCTGTTTTCTGGCGAAAGGCTTCAAATGACGAAGATTTCTTTTTGCTTGCTTGTTAAAATGCCAGAACAGTTATTAGTGATTTGAAAAACTGGGAAGATGCAGAAAGACAGCCCCATAACTGTATCCACTTACAACAACTAATCTCTAGGCAAATAACTTGTGGGTTTGTTAGCACTTAAGAGACACTGAGGTCAATTCAGTACTACTGATGCAAGAAAAACATCAGTTTTCCAGAAGGTTGCAAAAAGACTTAAAAAGTCAAGACTTACGCTCAATTTGTGCCATAATGTCATTACAGAGGCACAAAACTGTTTCTCAACAATCTAACAAAACGTGTCGTGCAAATTCACCTTGAAGTGAAATGCTCACTAAGCAAGTTATAAACTTAGACTATATGTTGGTTTAGCTTTGCATTGGGGATACAACTAGCCCAAAATGATTAAATATGCAGACTGATTTAAAGATAACTGTGTTGGTCATTGTAATAATTCAGGCAAAAGTTTGATTCTTAGAGATACGTCATGCTATAAACAAGTATATTTGTACTTGGTTAATGCAGCCATTCAAAGCATTTGCTTTGGTAAATCTAATATATCGTTGAAAGAACAGCCCATTATGTATGAGCGTTTTTTGGTACTTATTCTCTTCATGCATACACATAAATCGAAGGTAACTTGTAGGTAGACAAAACCAAAGATTGGCAGAATATAACAGCAGAGATGAGTCTTCATGACCAATCTGTGATGTATGTTATTTTACCATTTTAAAAGCTCTCAAGAGAATAGAGTATCAAAGCTGTTTAATGTGTGTAATATATATCAAATGCTTCCCCCAGTGTGTTTTCCTCTGCAGGGCAATGACAGCAATACCTTATTTACATTGCATACAGACTGTTCAAAATAGAAATGCTCAAGGACAGATTCTTACTGGAGTGGGACCAGTGCCCTGGATATAGCATTAGAAATAAGCTAATATTTCAAAATGCATGTAGTGTGTTGGGACAGAGATGTATTGTCTAACTTACAGGAAGGTAAATGCATCCCTCCAGAGAGATGATGTTATAAACCAACAACAACAATAATAATTCCTCATTGATACCTACTAATTTCAAGGCTCTAAATGTTTCTACTGCATTTATCCAGGCTAAGACAGGTCCTTTATTATCTGTTGCTCCACGCCCATAGAGATTTCCTTAAAAAGAAGTAAGGAAAGTTTTTAAGCAAGCTTTGAAACTTCAATGTAATCAGCAAGTTCCTGTTGCCACAGAAGCTGTAGTGGTGTGTCAGGTGAAGTGTCAAAAGAATCAGGATTTCATTGACTTGTTTTAAATAAGGTGATGGGTGTTTCCAAGTGGACAGGTATGCTTTTTTACTCCCCCTTTTATATATATCATATTGTGGTTTCTGCTACATGCCAATTTCTGAGCTTCACTTTGTTTTTAGGAGCTGTTTGTTCACACCAGGCATGCCTGGAGAGTTTGCACAACATGCAGCTTCTGTGCACATCAGCCAGCCCAGGTAACACACACAGATAAATACCACAGTAGAAGTATGAACCTACAAGTCTAGGTACATAATATTTTTTTAAGCATTCGACTGTACAGTTATATACAGGGACAGATTTCAGTTTCATGTACAGATAAATCTGTTTCATACACAGATAAATCTGTGGATTGCCACTACCAGATTTATCTGTGGCATTCCCCACTGGAGGCAGAAGAGTTACCCCAGTAAGGGTGTTTGGAACTGGTCCCAACAGACGGGAAGGGGTGATTTAATGGCTATAGGACAGGCCTGGGAGTCAGGATTTGTGGGTTCTTGGTCTTACTCCCTGCTCAGTCTCCATCCTTAATTTTGGTCCTTTAAGTGAATGGAGCTTTTCATGCTCAGCTGGCTGTAGTGGAAGGATGAGCACATCGGGGGGGCTTCTCATTCTTCCACCACCAATGTGCCTTAGCTCCAGCGTGGCAGGTGGAGGTACTAAAGGATTATGAAGCAAGAACGGGAAGTGCGAGGGAGGATAACGGCTGATCCAACAACCCAACAAGAATTTTAAAGCAGAAATGGGTTCTCTATTGAATACTCTATGAAGCAGCATTAACCTCATGTGGCTCTACCACACCAAATAATAAACAATCACTGATGGGTCTCACTACTCACAGCATGGTCATCAAGACTTAAAGCCGCTGGATTGTTCCCACAGTTTTCCATGGGAGAAGTCCTCACACTGTGGTTAAACATACTGGGAGCCGCCTTCTACTCACAGTCTCAGAGTCGTGTATTTAAATAACAATACAAAAATTATGACCAGATACACACCGTTGATTTCGGTCAGTGTGTAAGGGTCAGTTTGCCAGCCATCTTCCTTTTTGGCAGGCTGCACATCTACGTGACCATAGAAACATACAGTGGGGTTTTGTGGATTCTTCCCCAGTTCCCCGAGAATCACAGGAGGCAGTGGGAGGTCCTGGCCATCAGGCAACTGCGGAGAAATGTTTAAAAAAGCAACAAGGGAAAAACAAACCTTTGAAAACTTGCAAATGTTATATAAAAAAACCCTGGAATTCTCCGTATTGAAAATACTTCTACATACTCAGTTGGCTCTGGTTTGATCAGGTCCACAAATCTGATTTTGAATCCAGCTCTAACCTACCCAGAGAAATTAAGATTTTTCTCCCCACTTGTTTAGGTTCTGCAGGGACTTTATGGAGCTATTCTAACATTTCACTGTCATAAATGCCCTCATTACTAAACTCTTACTTCCCAGCACTGGAGAAGACTGTGTGCTGGAGTTACAAAAGCATATGTTGTGACACTGAAATAGTCAAAAGCCACACAAACTCCTCCAGATCGCAGGAGGCCTGTAACTTCAAATAGAGAAACAAAATAACGTTTTGCTGGCAGGAGGCAGCAGAACAGGTTAAGGCTCTAAACTAATCCTGTAACTTACCGCTGTGCAGAATAGATCTCCACATTGGCCAAGAGAGGCTGGGTGTCTCACAGGAGAGAGAAATAAGAAGTGAAGTGTGTACTCCCTTGTATTCACCAATAATATCAGTCTGTGTCGGTCTGTTGCAACACAAAAGCGTAGCTGCTTGCACGGCAATCAAAGGAAAAACCCATTTTGTGAAACAATATTTTGGCCCTAGGCAGAGAAAAGTATCTCTGGTCTCTGCTCCAACAACAGGTAATCCATTCCCCGCTGTTATCGACACAGACTGTTGCTATATATTTTGGCAATCATAACCGCGTGCCACCTGCATGCCAAGGTTTTAATTTTAAATGCATTCATTACAACTATTAAATGACATAACCTGAAATATTAAAGTATTGCTGTGCTGCAGGGTCCTTGTGCTAAGACTCTCACAATCCTCCCCAGAAGCCTCAGAGGAAGGAAAAGGGAATCACCATTAGTGAACTTTGGAATTCCTGTTAGGATAGAAATCTAACAACTCGGGGCAGGAAAGAGCCCCCAGTTACAGTAAGGTAAATAAACTAGAGACAAAGATTTCTCAGAGATTAACTTTTGCCTGTGGCTTTCCAACCGTCATTAAGAAAATGGCTTGGAGCATTTGTCCCAAAACCAAAGATGATGCTCAAGACAGCTAGCCCTTTCTGTCTGGCAACACTTTCCTTGTAAAAGCTACCTCCCTCATATAGAGACTTTGGTGACGAACCGATGCATTAACTATCATGCTTCATTATTCGGAAGAATGTAAAAATGAGCCCTGGTAAAAAACTCAGGACTTTAATTTTGAGAACTGCTTCCCTCCAGTTAAAAGTGTCAAACTGTCCCTGCTGTGCAGAGAACATCTGTTTGCATTTGGATTGTCTGTGTGGTCTCCCAAGTCTGTTCTCAGACAGTCTGAGGGACCGATTTCAGCAGGTATCATGTAGCTACGGGACTACTGATAGATTGTTATCTAGATACCAAAAATATCAGTAAGTCATAACATACGTATGCATATCCCTAGCACTGAATGTAATAGGTAAACCACGTGTGCAGATATGATGTTTTAAATGCAAGAATCAGACAAGCACCTGATGTGACCCCAGGTTTACTAAATTAACAGCAGCTCCCAGCGCTGAAAGTCTGTCTGCTGCCAATGCCATCATTCGTATTACTTCTTTCCTCAGATCTGGTTGAACAGAATCGCTTTCCACAGCCACCCATTCCTTAAGATCCTGCACAGGAAGGAAGGAATTGCAGTTAAATCCTCCAGGATGCTGCGGTGTTTGGCCTTTGAACACAAGAAATGTTCATCCACACTGGAAGATGGTTTCACTTCCATCCTGTCACAGCAATGTCATGAATGCTGTATTTTTTTTCTTAACTGGTAAAGATTTGCCAGTTCTCCCATGTGGGTGCATTTTGGCTCACTGGAGCCTCTCTCTGCACACACTCGAAGGATGCCCACAGCTACCTGGTCTATGGAGGTCCGTGCAAATCCCTCTTCCACCCAGAGGGTCCCCAGCACAGACTCTCCCCTTGCAGCCTTGCTTTGTGAAGCACATGGCGGCACACCTGATGCCAGCCCTGGAACCCTGCTCGTTACCTTATTGGCAAACACTCATCTGGCACGTAGAGCACAGGACTCCGGGACACCAGTTCTGCGCTCCAGTCATTTCACTGCAATATAGTTCCTACCTCGATGAAATCACTTTGATGTACATCAATGTACTGGAAGATCTCTATCTCCAACACTGAAGAGGATGATGAGGACATTCCTGCCTTAAAGAGTACTGCAAGGCTGAGATGGATGCTATCTGAAAGTTAAGGATAAAATTCAAGATGTTAGAGAGATCCTGCAATATGCACTTCTTTTCAGGGCTAGAAAGCATAGACAACTGCCAAGTGCTGAGCCTATTTAAGTCTCATTTAAGTCCTTCAACCCAGGAGAAAGTATACCTGAATTATTTTATCACTCAAAACCCGCAGTTGTTTCATAGTCAAGTTTCTGGAATAAAGTGAAAAAATGACCAAAGAGTAAACAGCTTTACAATTTCTGTTTATAAATAAATTAAGGGAAACGTTTTCTAAAGAAACATTTGTTGCGTCATTTTTCAGTGCACAAACATCAAATTGTATGTTCTGGGAAGACAATCGCAGGGAAAGGCTTGCAAACACAAACACACACCAATGGCCCAGGGGACTCATCTTTCTTTTTCTTTATTTCCAGAAGGAGGGAGAAGAATGGATTCACTGACACACATTGCATATTTCACATGAATAAGGGAGAACAATCCTGACACAGGAGAGTATTGGGCAACAAATAGCTTTTGTGGTTGAATAAGAACGGTGTCAATACTGAAACACTTGACAAGTGCAGAAGGCATTTAGTACTTGCAAACCTCTCTGCCGTCTTGTTTTTGACAAGATAAGTGAAGATTTAAAAACCTTAAGATTTTTCAAAGTGTTTTTCTTCCTTCCTGCAGTTTTCCTTTCCTGTTTCCTCAAAGTTTGTGCTGTAGTTTCTTGAATCGTTGTTAGCAGAATAATACCTGGATGGCTAAATACTTGGCTGGGCTAAACTCAGATTGGGCTACTGTATCGGGCTGTGCAACAGGATGGACTCCAAGGTCAAATCCCAACACTTTGATTCTAAAAATATTCTATACCGGTAACAAAACGTTCAGTTGCAGGTCCATCCATAATTCCTTAACTTTGATGCATTGCTAAGGTGATAGGCTATGGTAATATTAATAATTTCAATTATGTTTCTCTGACAGAGAAGAAAGATTGAAAACCCAAGCGTGATGAACAAGAGGAGGGAAACATTGTTCATTTCGGCTGGAGATCCTGGCTGTATGAAGGATGGGCCCCATTTTCCAACCTTCCCTTGCAAGCAAGGTTGCATCCACATTGCCTGTGACGCAGGTCACTCTCTGACGTAAAGCTTTGAGAAGACCTGTGACACTAGATGTAATCCCCAGTGTCCCGTTCCTGACATCTGTTGACACTGGAAACACTGGTATTGAAAGAGACCAAATGCCAATTTTGCAGGACAGTGAAGCTGCAAAGCACTGCTACGGAGATGACTTGTTAACTGAGACAAGAAAATCCAAATTTGAGTGGGATTTTTAGGATGAAAAGATTAAATGTAGGCATATTATTTAAATGTAGGAATATTATTTAAATGCTAATACTTGCTGGGAAAAAAACCCTTAAGTGATGATCAAAGTATCATTGTTTTCTCCATAGAAAGGTAAACCCCACCTCCAAGAGGTGGATCTAATCAACCACACCCTTCAAATATTCCCATCACCAGTCACAGCAGCAGCAATCTGGCCTAAACCAAAAGGGATTATTGCAGGAATTTCTGAAGGAAGCATGAAAAAAATTCAGGATATTTCAGAAGAGACAAAGCAGCTTCTGGGATTTAGCAACAAAGATGTGGTGGAGAATGAAGTTTTGGGGTTTGGTAGCTTAGATTATAGTCATCTTTGGGTAGAGCTTCAGCAGGTAAGGCTTAACAACAGGAGTTTTGCAACAAGCACCCCAAACTTAAAATCCCCAGTCTGGCTATTTCCTCCAGCCTTGGACTGTGCGAGTGGCTGCAAATATTTGGCAACCGAAGTCCATTTTAGAGAGGGCGATAGTGCGATCACAGACATGGTCAGGAGGACTTCCCGGGCTGCACAGGGCAGACAGGACCGGGAGTCCCAGGCTGGGGTGGTGGTAACTGTTCCCCGACAAACAGCGTTTCCTGACAAAGACGAGACGCTGGCGCCTGCTGGGGCAGTGCCCGGGTAGATATAGGAGGGCATTTGAGCTGAGACATTGCAGGTCATGTCCGAAAAGGGCCCAAGGTACAGGAAGATGATCAGTATTAGGTAAAAGCCGAGCACGGAGGCCATTCATGTCGTTTGCTTCTCTTTTTGTTGCTGTGTGCTTTTGGGAGACCAGGCAACGGCTCTGCTTGCGTGATGTTGCTCAGTCTCGCTTTAGCCAGCAGCGGGTCCCAGGAGAGCAAAGTTTACCTTCACGCTGGTCCTTATTACAGACATAGCGTCTTCCACCTCCGAGCTGGGTCTCGTGGAGGGGAGCTGGTTCCCACACGGGCTGAGGAGAGGACGGGACCCCCGATGGGTACATTTGTGAGGGGCTCCAAAAAAGTGCACTGCACCCCCAGAAGAGAGTGATAGGAACAGGCACTGTACAGTGTGGTCACTCATCCGAAAGTGGGATAAGTCCTAGTCTTGCCATGGGTGTTGCCAACAGACAGACTGAGAGATCCCAGCATGTGAGGATTTTAATCAGATGTTCAGCTAGAGAGACTTTAAGGCTGGTACCTTCCTTTACCACAAAGCCTGCTAAATGCCTCAGTTTCACATGTATTTCACTCATTCTTTGTACCTTGCCATTTCCAAACCTCGATTTGGAAAATATTTGCAACAGAGGCCACTGAATATGCCCTCATTTAACCTTATCATAGAAAACCAGGTAGGCTTCTCCGGGTTCAATTCCTTACAAAAAAATACCTTTTGGGTATGCCACACTTGAACAAGGAGTATCATGACACAGGTCAGAATGTGGCTGCTAGAGTAACCAAGCTCATGCTTGGATAAGTATCAGAGTCTCCATCATATATGATTTTCCCTCTTTCTGTTCAAGTATTCAATTTTGCTGAATTCTCTGCATTTTCACTCTAAAAAGAATGTATATATATATAGTTGGCACCTTACGGTGACTTGAAGAAACACGTATCTTTTAATATTACATATGAAACATATCTTTACACAAAAGGGCTGCTTATAGAGGGGACGTGAGCTGTGGTGATGTATCTTCCTCTTTTTATCCCTGTTACATGCAAATGACCTGGAAAGATGCAGACAAGAGACTTATGTCTTCAAGTCATGTTTCATTAGCTTTTAACTGTTTAAGAAAAAGAAAGGAGAAAACTAAAATGCTGTGGAGGAAAAAAACCAAACATAAACAAGCAAAACTTCCTAGGAATATTTGAAATAATTCTGTGGTATTTTTGAAATGGAGACAGACTCCAATAAAAGCTTACAGAATATCGCAAAAATAGTTGCTTTCTTCAACAAAAATAAGTATCAACAGTGGCAAAGTTGGGAAAATGAATGTGAGGAGATACTTACACAGTCCTCCAGAGTAGCAGAGTGCACCAAATACTAATCATTCAAACAAGAAATTAGGTAGCAACTATGTTGTGCTGTACTTGAGGGAGGGAGGGCAGCAGCAGATGGAACTTCATGTTAATGCAGTACTAATACACAGACAATGCTGCTAGAAAGCATTTGGATCACAACTGGGAAAGCTTGTGTAAAAAAAAGGAGTCGGTTTAATAAAACAGTAGAAGGATTTCAGGCAGGGCTAAAATAGCTCAGTGTTACGAGGAAGGGAAAAATGATTTGAAAGGATGATAAAGCCTGGGGCGAAACAAAGACTTCAGTGTTCAATTTCAAGTGTGTTTTATTTGATCTCATTTTAAAGAGCAGTTGCTGCTTTATAGAAAAATGTAGTATGACTATTTTTAGAAATAATGCATGACAGTCATGCAGTTTCTCTTCCTTCGTTCCTCAGTAGTAAGAACATTTTGTGTCTCAATTCCTCCTATCTTGTTAAGTACTGTTAAAAGAAAACTTAAGCTTTCTTAGGGGATGATTTAACAAGAAATCCAAGTTGATTCTTTAACTAGGATGACTCTCTGATAAAATATCAACTAAACTTACAAACATTTGAGAAGCAGCTCCTGAACGTGATTTGCTGCCCTCCTCGCTGTTCCTGAAGTGCATGCCTCACATGCTTTCCTCCCCGCGATGCATTCGAGGTGTGTGCGTGGGGTGGGGTGCCAATGAAAATTGAACACTTTGCAACCAACCCAGAGAAAAACAAAGTCTGAAGTTCCCTAGCTTGCAAATGATATAAAGAACATTTGACATGAAAGGAGATAAAGATGTGTGTGGCAGTAGGAGCTAATTTACCAAACCAACGGTGGGCTCCATTGAAAGGAACATTCCTTCTAAGCAATCACCATCAAGGAAGATAATCGGGATAATGAGTTATTATTTAACTTCCTTTAGCAACATTCACTGATAAGGGGCCTACCTTTGGTGGAAGCAGGCAGTCAAGCCTCAGTCGCCTCTCCAGCTGGCTAGGTGAGACCCTTGGAGGAGGAGGATGACTCTTCACGTGGCAGTTCTCCAGCAGAGCCCTGACCACATGCAGCCACTGCCGTTGTGGTGACCAGGAGCTGCAGAGATCCAGACATGTGCAGGGGGATGAACGTCCGCTCACAAAGCCTAACCGCATTTGAAGATGGTTAAAGAAATGGCGTTAAATCCAACAAACTGTGTAACAGCAATGAAAACGTTTGGTGGAAAGCGTAGGTAAAATCTGGCACTTGCTGGCAGGTGACACTGCAAAGCCCAGTGCTGTTTCCAGCAGTCAGCTCTTAAGAAGTGTTGCAATATGAGCTGCCTTAAGGCCGTTGCGGAGAATGGCAATGACTGGCCCTCTTGCTCAAGCCTTAGAGAAAAAAACGAGACCCTGTTTATCAGTTCTGCTTCACTATATTACAGATGGTATTAGAAAAGAAAGTCCTTACTTCTTTGTGCTCTTGTTTTGCAGCTGCCTTTATGGTTGGTGATGAGAGTTTGAACTGGAAAGATCTCCTCTTCCACCTGCTAAACAGGGACATCTTATCTCAGTTCACTGCAGTTATGAAGGGTTACTTTTAAGTTAAAGATTAACTTTTGGTTTAGACGCTTAAGTCTGCTTCTGAATCATATCTCTATCATATAATAACCCAAATCTCTACCACATCAAACCATGAGAAATTTTGCCATCTCCTTTTCCTCCTCCTTTTCTCCCTGGAAGTCCCAGATCCTAGCAGGAATCCCAGCATCAGAAAGCACCTGAACGTTGCTGATAAGCGGTGCTGCTTTGCAATGGTATTTTAGAGGAATTACAGAAAAGACATGGCTGTTGCTTTTTGATTTGAAAACTGGAAAAGAAGAGAATACATTTCTGTTAAGGAGAAGAATTTCTCCCAGGAAGTAGTATTTCACTCTGTGCCCACTGAGGAGAAATAAATCACTGTTTACCTAAGAAAATTTTCTGAGCCTGACTGCTCATTGGTTTGCAATCAGATAAACACTGGTATAAAAAGATCCTTCTTGGAAAGACAACTACGTTGTCTTTTCCTCTTTTTGTAGCAAAAGGGTTAATAGGAAAGACCTGTGGGAGGTACAGCTAAGTACCAAACTACATCTGCTGGTATGTAAGGCTGAGCTACTAATCTGGTTCATAACGCCCTTAAAACACAGTGAGCACCAAAAGGAAAACTACAGTATACATGAAGAATATTTAGTGTATTCTGACTTGCTGGGGTGGCATTTGACATCCACATCTAGGTGTGTCATACTCACTTAGATGTGGATAGCCTCATCATCATCTTGCTGCCAGTTCTTCCATACCAGAGGGCCTCTGAATTTATAGCAAATTTCTGATTTTAGGTGCTTGTGTTTGTGTACAAGTTTCTAGCCTTATGGTCCTCTGCCCATTTTGAAACAACCACTGTTCACATGATCAGATTCAGTAACAAGCATCAGTCTTCAAAGGGAGGTCAAGGTCCTGCCTCAGAGCCTTACAAAGACCTTTTCTTCTTTTAAGTTCTTTTTCGTCTTCTTTTGATAAATAATAAACTGTTTTGCAAATGAAATGCAAAAGTTGGGGGGAAATTAAATGTTTGTTTGCATTTATTTAAAATAACTCTATTTTTACATGAATCCTGCCTTCCTTTATCCTAACTTTACACATTTCACACTGGAGTTACTCCTGAATTACAATAGTAGGAGTGAGATTAGAAATAGGTCTACTAAATTGATTCATTCAACTATTTGCTTATTTATCACTTTATACTACTGAGAAACTATACTCTTGTGGAAAAAAAAGAGTGATGATGACTTTGCAGCTTATTATTTCATTGCTAATTGCTCCTTATTTTATAATCTATAACTTGGAACAAGGTTTAGAGTCCACAGTGTAAGAGATTTATTTTTTTATGGTCATTATTCTATTTATGGAGTATCATAAACATTGCCAATATTGTTTGGAAGCCTTTTAAAATGTGGTCAGCTCTATCTCCTTAATAAGAATACTGTTTGATGGTAGCTTATTAACTACAAGAAAGGCTAACTTATGAGGAAAGATTAAAGAACCAATTTGAATAGTCTGGCTGAGTGCTGGCACGGACAACTCCTCTTTGGAATAGAGTAAGTGTTTAAGCAGGAGGAAGTAGATCAATTATAGGAAAATAAGAGCAGAACTAAAACAGTGCGATAAAGAAAAAAGCATCAATGTCTTTGTTTCTTTTGTCCTTTGAAAATGTAAGCTATCCAGGGCAGAGATGGTCTCCTACTTTGTGTTTCTATGACTACATCAGGGCAGCAGACTCAGTTGGTTACAAAGAGATGATACAAATAAGAGTAACTTAATTTCACTGACACTTCAGCAGAACTAGCACTCCGTAATTGTTAACCTTAATTAAAAAAATTATCTTAAATATTTACAATATTAAGTTAGAGTGAGCAAATATGCAAGAAATACGCTGTTGGGAGCAATATTTAGTAGATAGAGAAATGATATGATGGTTTTCAATGCTGTCACTCTATAAGCAATTACCTCTAGCTCAAGCCAGCTAATTTTCATTTCTTCAAGGTGTATTTCAGGAAAAGGAGAATGATACTGTAATATCATAATCAGTGGTACCTGGTTATTATTGCAGCTTACTGTCATTTCTCAGTATACAAGCCTTCATATAACTTTAAATTATCATTGTCTCTAGAAGTATAAATGTGGAATGGAGAGGCCCCTTCACACAATTCCCAAAATATCTCTTCCCTACAAGGATTTCTACTTCTGCTCCCTGTGCAGCAGCAGCAAGCCCTTCCACCTCCTCACTCCTTCCAACTTCACGCTGCAGCTTGGGGAGTATTTCCCAGCCATTACCTTTTGAGATAATCATAACTGATCCCAAAACCTGGGACCACAAGTTAAGCAATATTGCCAGCTGCAAAAACTTGTCAGACAGTGGAGCGAGATTGCACTGGTAGAGAGGTAAAGATCCCCAAAACACTGAATTAATAACTTTTACCTGAACATTGACAATCGCATCTGGGTATGTCAGTGGAAGGAGATTAATTTAGAAAAGACCTCCTTACCCAGGCAAGAGGTTGCACAGTGCTTCAGAGGTTTGGTGGCCACAGACTGTCCTCTGTATGCAGCAGCGATGCTCAGCACCTTCCAGGAGCAGGGCCACAAAGATTTGAGATGCTCTGTGGAACGAAGACTAGCAACACAAAGCCTTCTCACCACCTCATGGCTAATTCAACGAGCTCTTTGTACACAGATCTCCAAGCGTGCAGGCTTTAAGTGATACAACCTGGAGAGGAACGAACAAGTTCTTCTTGTCCAGCGCCTTTTCCACTACGCTGCACTGAATGCTGAGGCAGGAGACTGTCCTATTTTTCCAAGAGCAAGATTGTAAATTCATTTTGCTTAATGATTAAGCAACAGTATTTTCAGTTGTTTATCACACTGAAGCACTGGCAAGAGGTTATTCCCATCTTGATATCCTTCAGACAGCTTTGCTCAGCCAAATAACAGCAGCATTCTCTCAGGGGTGATTAATGCTCTTCGTGCAGGTTGTCATGGTTTAACCCCAGCCAACAAGTAAGCCCCACACAGCCGCTCGCTCACTCCCCCCCAGTGGGATG
>NW_009193764.1:0-3106 GCF_000690835.1 Fulmarus glacialis | reverse complement strand
CAAGCAAAGCAAAACAAGGAATTCCTTCACTGCTTCCCATCGGCAGGCAGGTGTTCAGCCACCTCCAGGAAAGCAGGGCTCCATCATGCGTAACGGTTATTCGGGAAGAAAAACGCCATCACTCAGAACGTCCCTCCTTCCTTCTTCTTCCCCCAGCTTTATATGCTGAGCATGACCCCATATGGTATGGAATATCCCTTTGGTCAGTTGGGGTCAGCTGTCCCGGCTGTGTCCTCTCCCAGCTTCTTCTGCACTCCCAGCCTACTTGCTGGTGGGGTGGGGTGAGAAGCAGAAAAGGCCTTGACTCTGTGTAAGCACTGCTCAGCAATAATGAAAACATTCCCATACTAGCTACTGTGAAGAAAATTAACTTTATCCCAGCCAAAACCAGCACACAGGTGAGGTTTTTATCCAGCTGATAACTCACAGTCAAACAGACATCGGAGACTGGCTTTATGAGTTCACGGGGTGAAGTTGATACTAACCATGCAGCACTTATGTTTATGCAGCTCTTCACGCTGCCTCCTCCCAACTTTCTGTGAGGTCCGGGAGTTGGCAGAGGCAGGGCAGGAGTCACTGAGGTGGTCGTGTGCATGGTGTCCCTCCCCCAAGGCACACGTCTGGAATACCGCAAGGTTAGCTCAGTTTGACACTTTGCTGACTTCTGCATCTCAGCCGGGTGTCCCAGGAGCAGCAGCCTCTGAAGAAAGGCTCATGAGAATTTTTCCATTGCAGCCCTCCTGATGTTGAAGTGTATTTGGGAAAAGGCCAAAGCAAGCAGAGAGGTTCTTCTCTTGAAAAATATAAGTCGCTCTTCAATAGCTTAAAAATAAAGGAACCCACTGTTTATACATACATGAAAATATATACATATGTGTAAACTATATATATACACACACAATACGGTTGCATCTCATGGTGACAGACATTACCATTGCAAGGTCTTTGTGATTGTGATCTCCTTAAGGAGGAACGTGAGATATTTCATAGCATGTCTCCTCTATCAAAGTGCCACTGACTACATCGAGGGTAAAGCACATGTTTCGAGAGCCCAGAGCAGCTGCTCGCTAAGCTGAGGCTGTGTGCCATTCACGTGCTATGCAAGTCATGCCATCAACAGGGCGTTTTGTGAAAGATGTGATAGCATCTCAACAAAAGCAGAGACACAGGTAATTACAAGACTGGTGCCTTTGGTTAGAAAACAAATTCATAACTGGACATCTTATTAAATGCCTCCGCATAGGCTCTGAGCCTGCTAAGAACTGAAGTGGATCTGTGACTAGTGGATCAGGCTCTTTGGCTGAGGTGCTATAAACTTAGTTATAACGTCTGTGGAAAATAGTTCCCTACTCATTCCAGGAGGGTTTAGACTCAAAATACTTTCTCTACAGACAAGTATTTTTGCTCTCTTCATTACAGTCTTTTCAAGCAGAGAAGTTTCTCATATGTCAAAGGCCTTTCAACAAAAGTGTAGCATGTGCCTTGACATGACTTAAAAGGCAATGATGGCTTTGCACTTTTTGTACTATAGGGACTCAAACATTTAGAGCTAATATTTTTATACCTCAACTTCCAAGCAAATGACAGTTCTGAAAATCACTGTTTTGGATATAAGTCATTAATCCCACACTCCAAGTACCTAAATTCTTATATAAATTATGAAATTTTGGTTGAAGTATTTGAGATAACTCATGAAGATGCATAAAGTTTGTATCCCCTCCTTCACTGCATTCAGAGGGAATTAAGTTTTAGGGTGAACTAAAAAAGAGAAAGAGGGGAAATCCCATGATAACAATAATATTTAAAAATGCATTTAAGCCATTAGCTCTGAAAGATCAAATGCACAAACAGCTCTGCAAAGAACAGTTCCACCCTGTGCTCCTCTTCTTTTGCCTGGAAGCCAGTCTTTAAGGGGGACACAGCGTGACCAAGAAGAAAAGCATCTTCTCCCCATTTGCAATAACCTATACACCCTTTCCTGCAAGCTGGGAAACGGGAAGGCTGGGGAAGAAATCACATCTCGGATACACATTGCCTGGATGCACGCTTGAGCCACCAGACTCTTGCACTCCCCATGAGCAACACTATCACTGGCTTTGCTTTTCATCTGTTTCTAATGAGGGTTTCCTGCTCAGGCCCCTGAATACAAGGTTATAGTCCCCTGCCTTTGAGAGAAGGTGCTGGGCTCTACCGGCCATGCTGAGTTGAATGTTAGGGCAGCCCTCAGTTTGCTCCCTTAGCTTGCAGGGCTGCCTGATAGTATGGATCCACGCCCAATGCATTGCTACAGGTACTGCTCCCCACTGCAGGGCTCCAGGCTCCTCTCCAAGACTCACCCCAAACTGATCACCATGCAAATCCCTCCCCCGTAGCAGAACGCTGCTGGGCAGCCTCACCAAACAACTCCAAGCTTTCAGTCTGACCCTTAACCACACCCACACCCGTCTGACACACCGATAGCTTCTGTTTTGCTTTTATTTGCATGACCACATTGTATTCTTTGGTTGTTTCCTACCTGCTGAGACAGACATAGTTGATTGTACAGCTGGATATCCTTTATCTCAATCCATGACATGCAATTACATCGAAACTTCCCATAACGAAACACTGAAAATTTAGAGGTAGCATTTTCTTCACTTCTCTATCTATATGGAAAACGTACAATACCTGTGTTTTTTGCTATTCCTCATTATCAGAATACAAACAAACTTTTTGTTTAGCAGGTTTTTTTATTTCTTATGTCACAGGTCAATGTCTTAGATGACAAAAAAGCCCACAGGAACCAAAAAACATTCTGATGTTCCCTTACTTTCCCATGGTGCCTTCCCTCATTAAGGCTACAGAGGTTAGGACAGTTTGTTTTCATGTTGATACCTACAGGCAAACTGGCTGGGCAAGTAGATTCCTGCAACAAAAACCTACCTGAGGAGCACACACAACAACTTATGCAGGTAATTTAGCACAAGAAAATGGGGACTGAAGATAATGGCATAAGGAAATGGACCCCATTTTCCTGTCACATTTAGAGAAGTACAAATACATTTACGTCAGCCTTAGTTTCTCCACTTGCAATAAGTCTGGTTTCATAGAATCATAGAATCATTAA
>NW_009193763.1:0-8696 GCF_000690835.1 Fulmarus glacialis | reverse complement strand
CACGTGCCCTTATCAATTGATGTGACTGACCAGGTCTGGTTTTCATCACTGCCTCCCTTATCGCGTCAGTCAGGTTTGTGTCCCCATATGCTCTTGTTCGTGGCTTCCTCCTTTTCTTATTGTCCCTGTTGCATTGGAAAAGGTCCTTGACCAGAGACTCTTAAAGGAGCAGACACACTCCTTCCACATACCCTTACAGGTAATTATGCCACATAACATGTCCTGCAATTCTGGTCCCACATTTGTCCTAACTTGGGGATTTAGTTGGAGAGGTCATATTTCATTCCTATGGTAATGAATGCACATAGTAGGATCATTTGCACTGAGTCTTCACCCTGATGCCTGGACAAGAGACAGCCAAGGTGAACAAAAAGACTGGAAGCTTGCAAGTTCTTTTGAGTGGATCTTTTCATTTTAAAGGGCCCACTTGAATGTACAGAAGTATGAGAGTATTTGGTGTGTAGTGGAATAAGCAAGAAAAAAATTGCAGTGTAATGAAGAGCCTCTCTTCATTACAGTACAGTATGGGAAGAGAGGGTGTACAGTATGGGAAAAGGATAAAGAAAATAAACTCCGCTGATTGAGACATTAATCAGTTCCATGGAATACCATAGAATGAGTTTCTCTTCCTTGTGTGCTTTGAGCTGTTACGAGTTTGATACTGCTGTCCTGTTAAGGATGGCAAACCAGCTGGTTCTGGCTGTTTGCACACTTATTTGCAGACATTTAAAGATCAACTTACAGCTACTACTTTTAAAGTCTCTTGCAAAAGAGATCGTGACTCCACTGCTAGAAACAACAGTCTTAAGCTATGATCTTGTCAGCTATTGACTTTGTTAACTAGAAATGTCATTAATTTCTGTATTTATATTTTGCCTGCCTATTGCCTTAGAATCTTTGAGGTTTTTTTGTTTCAGTATTTTCCTTTTTAGAAAAAAATATTTTGCAATTAGAGAGCGATGAAAGAAGAATAAGAAAGGATAAATGCATCAGCATTTGGGGAAGCTGCTTGGTCCATTTGCTAAGATTGTGCCTATCAGGAAGGCAGATAGTGCAAATGACATTGTTTCCTATCTGAAACCAAGAAGAGTTAGATCAATCTCCTGTTTCAGTCTGCTAGCCAATAAACGCCAAATTTTACTTAAAAGGAATGAAATCATATTGACACCAAAACGAACAACCTTAAATGTTTCTTCTCTTTACTCAGGTTTTCCACTGATACGGTTTTCTTCCCTTTGACTAATAAAGCAATGTAATATGTAAACTAGTAACAGGTGGTGAGTATCTGACTCGTGTTCTGGCTTCATGAACAATATAAGGCAATATAAGACCTTAGCCTGCTCACCTCCCTCTTCCTGTTCCCATGCTCTGCTTGCTTTCACGTTGTCATGAAGTGAACCAGACAAAAGATTTGAATCTTTGTTAAAAACTAATTTGGAGCGGGAAAGATGGTTCAGCTTAGTTACAGTGCCATTCAGTTTTCTTTTCTGGTCTATAACACTACTGCATAAATAATATATGGCTCCAGTATAGCTGTCTACTGTTGACAAGACACAAAGGAAAATGGGAGAAGAACATCAGGAAAAAATGTAATAGGAATAACAGGCCTGTGTCTTTGGGAGTAGCTCCAATTTATGGTGCATTGTGCATGAAACAATGTCAGCTGTAATGAAAATCTGCCATATCAAACTTTGTCAGAAGGCCATCAGGCTAAAGCAGGCAGAAAAGACTTGAAGGGCAACAGCTGTACTCATCTGTGAGTACATGACTACTGTTGTAGTCACAGTAGGGTTTTTTAATTTAAAGAAGGAGTCCTTAAGAGAAGGATCACCTAATGACCTAAAATACAGAGAAAGACCACATTAGCTGTAATAGCCTTGTATAGGGCTTAAGACATAGGAATTGGAGCAGTAGTTATAGAATGTGCTTGTCTTTCAACCTACTTATTCACCTTTCTATGCCTCACTTCCCATTTAATCTCTTCTTTTATGTTTACAACACATGGAGTGCAGCTTGCAGCTGAACTTGACTGGCACCCCCAGATGCCCTTTGTAATATGCTAATGCAGTTTATTGTATTAAGTGATGTGTTTAGGTTACAGACCTAGTGGTGACCAAGGAGCTCATACATGTAATTTTTTTTCCAGTCAATAATCTGCCTTTGAGCTGGTGAAGGTTGTCCAAGAAAGTAATCCCAACTGAGAACAGTTGGTGCAAATTAGGCTGTCAAAGGATGATTGGATATTGGATACACTGTGCTATTATCTATGTATTAACCAGTGGGATTACTTTTAGAAGACTTTTTTCTATAAAAGGGCTGGCTGACACAAATACTTTCATCATAGATTTTGTGTTAACACAACTGTTGAGAATATGGTATCCCTGACAAAGCACTGTCAACTAATTACTGGATGTATATGAGTGACTTAAATAGCAGCTCCAGGCTGAATTTTTTTAATGTTTTTGGTTGTTTGTTTTTGTTTTTAGAATAAGAAATATGACCCAAAGCAATGGGGTAAGACAAGGACAAGAGATGGAAAACCTGGGAAAAAAGATAAATGGGAGAAAAATGGTTACATAAGTGAAATAGTGCGTGTGTGTGCATGTATACTGGGGCTGGGAAGTGGCACCAAGAAGAGAGAGAACATAAAAATATTACTGCTTTAAGTCTGTCCTTTAAAACTTTTAAACTCAATTTTCATGCTGATGATCTTCCTGAATGTTCAGCAACCTTATGTATTCCCAGTGGGACAGAGTATTGGATGGAGAGTTAGGGGACCTGTAGTCAAATTTTCATCTCTTTTGGCACTTTGTGATGAGGGCAGACTTACAGAAGTGGTACATAAATGATACAGAACTGTCAGAAATGAGAGATGTAGCTACAGCACCTCTTCTAAGCAGTGTTGTGAGGAGCATGGGGATAGCAAAGTATTACTGCTGTAAGCATAACTGGCTTCTTGTGGGGCCAACGTGCTTCCTGGGATATCCCCACACCAATGACATTGCATATATCTTGTCTTTGCATCTTCCTCGACAAGTGTGTGGTATCAATTTTACAGTACTTAATTGATCACTCTAGTGTGACGGAAGGAGCAAAAATGTTCTGTTTTATGTTAATGAATCAGAGGAAACTGTTATTGCTCTGAGTCTTTCTGCTCTATGAAGCAATTGATTTCTGGACAGGAACTGTCTTCTGTTGTGTGCATACATAGTTATTGCAATAGATCTCCATTTTTCTTGGCCTTCAGCTGCTATGGTGATAAATATGGCTGATTTCCAATTTCACAATATGAACTTTCTCTGTCTCTTTGTAAAAAACAGGTTTCTATCAAGCATGCTTATAAGGTGGTGAGTTTCTTAAAGTTTTCCTTTGATGCACAAAATCCTTCATTGAACAGTATTCAACACTATTTATGAGAATTGCATTAGGGAAGACAATATAGTTCTTTTTATAATAACTATTCATTTAAACTGAAAAGCCCTGAGCGGAAGAGATGTGACTAACAGAGCTTTTAGCTATCAGTGCACTTCAGCTGTTTCTCGGCTGGAATCTATGTAACAGTCCATCGCAGATTGCCAGGTTGTGGACAAAAATACACAGTTTACCCCCTCAGCATAACAGCGGGAGGAATTGGTAAGGCAGTAAACAATTAATGTTGGATTTGATCCAGGATACCTTTCCCTTAGGAGAGTAGATCAAGATTTTTAATGGCAGTATGTTTTTAAGACTGGTTTATGGTTCAGCAAACTGTGGAATATTGAGTAAAATTAGAACTGTATCATGGCACAGACAAGTCCATCTATTGTACAGCTGGTTCCACATCCTCACAATGAAAGTTTCCAAAATGGTGTTTTTCTTTTAAAAGAAAAATGAAATGCTAATCCTTTTCAGTTTGAGAAATTCGAAGAGTGTGTCTCTAAAATGTGATAGGAAAAAAATCAACATGAAGAACTGATTTGAGTGTTCCCCTGGGAATATTGTGAATTTTAATATTTCAGAAATGGGTTTGCTTAGCCCTGAGGAAAAGGGATTGGAAGAGCATGATAGACATGAGCATGCACAAAGAGTGTACTTTCAGTATTACGGGGGAAGAAATAGGTCACTGTAGATTAGATAGCTAATTTGGTTTCCTTTAAAGCCACAAGAGGTAGAAAGTGCTGAGCTGCAATCGGGAAGAATGCTTCTTCTTGGTCATATGGTTTAGTTTTAGATAGTTCTGCAAGGAGCAGGGAGTTGGACTCATGATCCTTATGGGTCCCTTCCAAATTGAGATACTCTATGATTATAAGTCTATGGGAACCTGAGAAGTGAGAGAGCTGGCCAGTGTCATTGCAAGGTGACTCGCAATCAGGAGGAGTGTTTCTGGCAGGTTTGAGGAAGGCGATCCTTCCCCTCTCCTCAGCACTCGGACCACCTCTGGAGAGTGGTGTGTGCAGTTCTGGGCTTCCCAGTATGAGATGTGGACATACTGGAGTGAATCCAGCAAACAGCCACTAAAATGATTAAGGGATTGAAACACCTGAGGAGAGACTGAGAGAGCTGGGACTGTTTAGCCTCAAGAAGAGAAGGCTTGGGGGATAATTTTATCGATGTATATAAATACTTGGTCAGGGCGAATAAAGAAGACAAAGCTAGACTCTCCTCAGCACTGCAAAGTGAAAGGACAAGAGGCAATGGACACAAACTGAAATACAGGAAATTCCACCTAAACATACGGAAAAAAAAGTTTTTACTGTGTGCATGGTCAAACACTAGAACAGGTTGCCCAGAGAGGTTGTGGAGTCTCCGTCTTTGGAGATTTTCAAAATCTAATTGGACAAGGCCCTGGGCAACCTGCTTTAGATGACTCTGCTAGGGGCAGAGCAAGGGATTGGAATAGATAACAGCCAGATTAATTCCATGATTAAAGCTTAATTTTTAGAAAAGTCTTACATGTTTTTTTTGCAGTGTAGCACGCTCAAACTTATACTGCTGCAGGTGACATGAGCATGAAGTCAAACATGTATTTACTCTGGCAAGTGAGATGACTCTAGAGCAGGTGAAGCTAGAAGACGTCCAATTTCCTAGCTGTCAGTTAATACAATTTCCATTTTATAGCCAATCTGTAAATTTCTTGCACTATGTAACCTTTCCTCTGATCCCTGAGCATAAAAAAGGAAAACATGATTTTGAATGTTACTATGAAGTTCCCTTAGGATGATGCAATTTCATAAGCAATTAAAAGCTGCATTAGTGTGGAAAGCCAAAATAGGCCTGTTGCCAACAGCCTAAATGTAGAAGAAAATGACCCCTTGCAGTATGATGGCTCTTCAGACTGAAATAAACACACATCACCATAAATAAACTGTGAAATACAGCCTGTTTTATTTAAAGGGTGAGGGTTTTATTTTTAATGCACTTGGCATTTCCTGACTTAAAAGCTGCAAGCTGTCTTCTGCCTACCACCTGTTTCTGTTTGTAGTTCTGGCATTTGTATAACCCAGTGGTAGAGACTGTCATCCAGTTTCTAACTCATTTTACATTAAACATAGCAGTCAGAAGGATCCTAGCTCTGGACAGTATGTTTTGCACCCTGGTGTTCTTCAAAATCTCTTGGGTTTAGTCCTTGAAGAAAGTCAAGTGAGTTTGTACCTAGACTTCAAAGAGGACAGTTTTGGACCCATATAAAAGGGTGGAATTCTTTAAAGTATTCCGTTTACCGCTGTAATTTAAGCCTGTGCCAAGAAGTAGATTCATGCATATGCACCTTTATTCTTGGGCTCTTTTTTTCTCTTTGCAGTTAGCGTCATAGTTTCTGACATCACAGTACATGAGTTTACTGCTTTTCACTCCACTTACTTCAGGAGGGAGATATGGAAATGGATTTGATTCTGGCTTTTCATGAAGAACAAACTTGTGGATGCTGAAACCTGTCAGTGTCTTTGTCTCTGCCCTCATCAGCTAGGGAACTGAGTGCATATGAAGGTATATGATGAGAAACTGCTGAAAGAAATCACAGCAGTACATGAATGCAATTTTGAAAACATAATTCTATTCTGAAACAAGTTTCTTAAGGCCTCAGAGGCTGAATTTCCATGGCAGTATATAGGAATCCAATGTTCCAATCCCACCAAACTTCAGTGTGATAAATTTACCCTTTAGCTATATGTCAAAGTATCCATTCCTTGTGTGGGTCTTCTGGGGTTTAATGATTACAGCAAGTGGATGATAGTCCTCTGAAAGCCATAGGTAGTTGCTCCTTATTCTTGCTACTCCTCCAGTCTGCAAATACTTTGATCAAAGTCCAATATTCTTCCCAATTTTGCGAAAAAGAAAAGAAAAAAAGATTAATTTTAAAGCAGAGGACATAAAATGGATAGGTCTCATGGTGCAGGTTTCACCTGTCAGGTGACACTCACTTAGCTGGAAATAATAAATACTCAGTTTCTTCTTTTGGCTAATGTGATTAAATCCAGCAGCTCCCATGACTACTACTCACAAGAAGTAAAAGCGAAGATTTCTTTGCTTGTTTGGGAGACCTAGACAAACAGTTCAATTCAAACTGCAGATTTGACCCAAATTTTCAAACAATACCAGGCTAAATAATTTAAATTGTGAATTATAATGGTTACTGCTAAGCCCTATCTTCTAGTTGACATGTATCTGCGTAGGTACTGCAATATAGTAGTGGTCCTACAATGGTTAAGTATTTTATGTCTTGCTTCTTACTCTGCTGTTTGTTCTTCCCAATGAAGAGCTAGAATCCGTAACTTTTTGCTATGAGAGAGCATGAAAGCAGACAGCAATAGCCCATTTCTAGCTGGCTCTGTAAGGCTCTACTCCAAAGTATTCACAGATATATGTAAAGACAGCATTATCTGACTAGACAAGACCTAGAAAACCTCAGTGATCAGCTCTTCTATTATTCTTTACTAGGGCCCAAAACTTTCTTACAGAAACTGGAAAGTCTAAACTGCATCACAGTAAATGATAAGGAAGAAAATGGAATTATTTGTTCCAACAAGGTGCCTAAGCAGTCCCCAGTTTTAAGATATATCCTCTGGGGCCTTAATACATTAATGTTATTGCTAAGTCTGCAGATGCTACTTCAGTGAGTTTTTTTCCCCATGCATGTGACAAATTCTTTTTGCTGTTATAGAATTTTCCTCAGTCTTAGCTAATCCTGAATTCAGGATGTTTCTTAGAAACATTTCTATGTTGTTTCTCACCCCGTCTTCCCTGAATTGTTTTAGTATGAAATGCTGCGGAGCATTTTAGAATAGCTTTCAACATCGTAAGAAGTTAACTTTCTATATACTGTCTTCAGTTTCTCCACAAACTTCTGAATTATGTCTGGTACCTTGTGGCTGACAGTGTGCCTTCATTTCTCTGAAAGAATCTTGCAAGAAACACTGTCCACACCTTTAAAAGAAATGTAATTCCATCTTTTACCCACTATTTTACTAACACAGCAAAAAGTTAAATAGGAAAGTTAGCGTGAGTCAAGTCAGCAGGTGTGGAGTATTATAGCTATTCAACATGCTGATGATTTCATGGTAACTACCTGCATGCCTATTTTACCCCACAGTACATATAAGGCAGCTGCCGTGGTAAGCAAGTTTCAAATATTTACTTTATTACTGAGCATGGGTGTGAGCAGTAACTGTCAAGTAGCACTTTAATGTACTGTAAATCCACACTCAAGCTTGCCTTGTGGAAACTTATACAAGCTTATAGTCAAAGAATTGTAATAATTAGTGAAGTAAAATTTTCCTTTGCAGAAGCCATCCTAGTTAAACTCAGTTACATAATCACCAACTCAGCACTTAATAACTGTTTTAAACTATTACTTGTAGTGCTTTGTAAATAGATATATCAGGCATACATGCCTGTATTCTGCAAACAACCTGCAGGCCTTCCTCACGTTCCCCTTTATAGATGCAAGATTTGCTATTTACCAGTGCTCTGGTATTATAGCTTACTTTAAGGAGATAAGCCTGAAGGGTTACAAGCTGTTCAGGAAAGATGGGGTGGGAAGGCGAGCAGGAGGGCTTGTACACTGTGAAAAGGAGTGCCTTGGGTGCATGGAGCTTTACGTTGGGACAGTTTGATGAACTCATGGAGAGCGTGGGTAAGGACCAGAGAACAGACCAGTGCAGTTGATGTCACAGTAGGTGTCAGCTACCAGATCACCTGATCAAGAAGAGGCAGATGGAGCCTTCTTCAGGCACCATGCCCTAACAGCTCTTCTGCAGTTGGGAGATCTTAGAGTGATGAGAACTATGTTGAGTTTTTTTCTCTTCCTGGGGGACTACTCAGAGAACCTGATCCCAGACACAGATATTTACACATTTTCAAAATACACTTTGGGCTAAGTGAAATCTCTGAATCAAATGAATGTGAAATCAATTCTGTTTCCCGTTGCCATCTTCTGTACATGTGTAACTAGACTTGGGACAGTTTGAGATCAGAAGGCGTGGAAGATCCTAGTTGGTCCCATTTTGATTGGTCGCCACCTTCAGATCTTGCTGTGGATGAGTTTTCCTGCACCCTTCCAAAGCCGTTCTGCCCCTGCCGTTTAGGTTACAGAGATTACAAGTCCACGCCCTCACCCTAGAAAGCCACCGTGCACCTAGTCCTGGCTGCAAGAGGGACCAAGGAAGGCAGTGCGGCGTCGACTTCCCCTGGCCTTCCGACCTGACTCGCCGCCGGGAGCG
>NW_009193762.1:0-217 GCF_000690835.1 Fulmarus glacialis | reverse complement strand
TACGCAAGGTTGGGGGACAGAGCGGCAGAAATCTCGACGGATTTCCATACAGGGCGATACATTTCCGTACAGGACCGGCGGAAGGCTGGGGTGACGGGCCCCCTCCCTCTGCACCCCCCTGCAAAACCCATCCCAGACATGGATTGCAAAGGCTTTGCGTTATTCCCCCCCGCCGCCCCACGCCTCCCGGCAAAGGCCTTTGCCCCGCAAAAGGCGA
>NW_009193761.1:0-13699 GCF_000690835.1 Fulmarus glacialis | reverse complement strand
ATGATTCTATGATTCTATGATTCTACTAATATGAAAAGTCCATTACATTCTACAGCTAAGCTCTCTGAAAGGACTTTAGCTTCCATTAAGCTAAGGCATGTCAGTAAAACATCTAAATAAATATGATTATTGTAAAATTCAAACTGTAGTGTAAAAAAACCCAAGAGAGTAAGTTTCTTCTGAAACCTTGGCCAGTTACTTTGGTGCCTTATTGAGAACTGCAGACTGAAGAATCTAGGATTATGAGAAAATCAAATTTATCAATTCTTACAAAGATTTTCCTCTGCATACTCTTTCCATTAACTTCTAATTTACCTTACACCAGACATGGTTTTTTGTTAACATGATCGCACACAGTGTCCTTCTGTTCTGAACAGTATTCCAGTAAGTTACACTAGTTTCTAGAAATTCTCAGAAATGAGATAATTACCATTTTTTCCCTAAAATTGTGGCATTTATCAAGCTCAGGTGCTGCAAATTTACTGAGGAAAAACTATACTTAAAAAGATGTCACAATCATTGTTAGAAAACTTAGAAAGCTCATTTGAAAGTAGAGGATCGCAATTTGCAAGGTCTAAAACATCTATTGTAAGCATAGTTTGTTTAAAAAAGCAATTCTCAATGGGATGAAGGACTTGATAACATTACATTTTTATGTGAAATGTTTCTACTCTCTCCAGAAGAGTATTTTATTGTTGTTGAAAAGGCAAACATGCCACTATAGGTATGGTTAGAATACAAGGAACAGGAGAATTTAGCTTTCCTTGTCCTCATCTCCCACAATGCAGCCTGACAACTCTTATTACTACAGAAAAGGACATGGAGCTAGACAATGGAAACTCATAAGGGAATCCAACTGGTGCAGAAAACTTATCACACTTTGAACTATAGCTTCTTATGACAAAACTATAAAATTTCAGGATGTAAGTTTTCTTAAACTTTCATCTCCTTATAATTTTCATCCATAGCTAAAGAACATGTAAGGGGCCTGAATTTCAGTATCAGAGTGAAAGTTTTGACATAGAAATGACACCTTTTTCAAATAAGTATTTCTATTTTACACCCGTCATATTCTGTCCTAATGCAAAGAAAACTAGCACACAGATAATCAAAATTATGCTTTAAAAAACATTTCAGGATAATGAAAGAAATTATGACTTAATAATGTATTAATAAGCAAAAGCTTGCCAAAATACTATTTATGTAATGAGAAACCCTTTTGGTCTTGAGCAATTACAGACTATCATCTGTGTGCATTCTTTGAAATGCAGACAAGTAAAAAAAAATTGTAAATACTTAAACAGGACAAAAATGAAGATTTTATACAAAAGGAAAGGAGTACAAGCTTACAACATAATCTCAATTAACCCTTACCTTTCTAAGCAAAAATAAAAATTAAATCACTCCAGGAAGCTATTTCAGCAGCTGAGAGCGTTAGGAAAGCATCCATTTACAAAAGAAGGCATTACAGAAGGTATTCCCAACGTCCATGAAAGTTCTTGTCAATAATCCACTACAGGAACTCCTTAGTCTTCACTGGTCTGAATCTAACCATAAAAGCAAGATTTAAGATTATCACCATCTGACTGCTGTTCAGGCACACACATTTTGAAAAAAAGGTGTAGTGAAGTCTGATGAACATAAACAACAACAAGCAACTCATTATCATTGTACTCCACGAACACACTCTATATTCAAAAGTTACTGTGTGCACCTATGCACACACTTAAACAGGTTAGGTGAAAGATAAGTATTTGCTTAAGGTACATGGAAAACAGACTTCAGCACATCTTTTCATAAATAAAAACTTGGAGGTTATCCTATTCGTGGTTCTGTTATGTTGCCATTGAAGCACACTGAAAGGAATTTGTTATTTTAGAAAATGCAAGCATAAGCAAGAAGCTCCCACTCCTCAAAAAAAACCCAAACCAAAACAAACAAAAAAAACCCCAAACACACTAGTACGGCATATAAGAGAAGCCAGGCAACTTCTAAAAAAGATTAAATACAACACTTGGTATTCTCACTGACTTAAAAGCTGGGACCCACAGCCTGCCACCATACAGTTTCTGTTGATCTTGTTTTTAATCACAATTCAATGAAGCAGTCACCATTTTTAGTTTAAGCAGAAATCTGTTACTATGAGTAGATGGTTTATCAGTAAGTATTCAAACTGAAGTTGGACTCATGTCTAAGTTTCCACCTTCTAATTTTACTCACCTACCTAGCATTCTTTCCACTGTAAAGATTTTCATTCTCTTCTACATCATTTCACCAGAAAGAAATCTGTTTTCCTTGCTAGGTTTTCCCTCTCCATATGCCTATAAGTTCAGCATCGCTTTATAGAGAGTATCATACAATAGGATATCAGGGCCTTTTTTTGCATCTACCTTATAATTGCTATAATTACACATGTAAAACTTATCCGATATATTACATGTGGTCATCATTAAGAGTGAGATGTATACATAATCTTACAGCAGTAAGCAAATAAAAGGACTGCATCGTGCAGATTGCCACACTGATAATGAAAGAATGTTTTCCTTCTGGAGCAGCTTCGGGTAAAAGCTTTATCTTTCACTATTTCCAAATAACATATCACCAAGCTGAAAAAAATCTCTTGATGCATTTGGTTGCTGTTGATGAATGAGAATCTAAAGCCAACTACCATTTTGTAGTGAAGTTCTTCACAGTCCCAAACTCCTACCATGTACTGGTGTAATCAAAATGTAACTAAGCCTTAAACAGTGTTGGGATTAAGAGTTTTTCTCTGTAAATCTTCTATAATGGAGGTCCACAAGTTCCACCTCCCTTAACATACAGTATGTTGGCGCATACTCTGGAATCAGAACTCAGACTCATTTCCTGCAGCCTTCTCTAAGAGCGAGCTTAAAGTATGAGGAAATGTTACAAGGTAGTTCTTTATATAGATATTCTGAATATGCAAATACTATTGCATATAGAAAAGAAATGCCATTGTTAGATGCTACATGTTCTTCAAAAGAGCTAAAAATAAAAAATATCTATTATTTTGATGAAAACAGAAAATTTAATTGAAAATTTGTAGCATGATACTAACCCTAACATTAAGTCACTTTTTTTACTTTTTTTCCTGACAAGCTGGTTGTCTACTAATTTCTGTGTAGAAGCAGTATTAAGTGAGCTTCTGATCACTGCTTTGATTTTTCCAGAATGATATATAATTAACTCAAACCATACAAAAACTAAAGAACAGCAACTAAGGAGGTTCAAAGAAACCAATTTGGGAACAGCATAGATTATTAAAACAAAAAGGCAAATATCATTTTGAATTCTGCCTGAAAATGCACTTCATGATCAAGTCTGTCATGCTGTGCATTTTAAGTTTTGATGAGCTTTTTGATAGCACAGTAGTGCTGACACAATCTGACAAATATAGACTGTCCACTGCCACTAGGGGCAGTAATTTTTAGCGATTAGCTTTTTATATGAAAAGTAAGTCAGAGTCTGACCCGTGACATTCTGCTAGGAGTTTTTTGAGGACAGATGTGTATCAACAGTGCAAAATTGTCCATTAACATGAACAAATATATTCTATAATTCAGTCATATTAGTTGTATTTAAGACAACAGAACAATCTTTGATGGAAAAAGGCTGAACTGTATTTAAAATACAATGAAATGAAAGAAAGAAACTTTATGAAGGTTTGAGTCTGTTACCAATTTTGCTAGAAAATTTCACTGAATGAAAGACTAACCATGACTTGCAGAGAGACACATAGCCTCACATACTGCATATAGACTAATCTCTAAAATATTTCTATGAGGTATTTGGTAAGCTTCATGAACAGTTTCAAACCAGTTTAGTCAGAAAAGTCTCAGGTGAAATCAGAATATAATTCTATTTTCAGCTTAAGAAAATGACATGTATGCAACATGTAAGCATTATAGATAGTATTAATGTTTACAATCCCGTACGTGTTCTTTATTCGTATATTTATCTACTTGTTACTGGTGCACTATACACTAAAAGAATGCATTACTCAAAGTATTATCCAGCATTTGAGAACAAAGAACTAATCAACGCTGAGAAGGACAGAGGAAAGCAGACAGTGTTGTACGTACATTTAAAATGAAAAAACTAAAATAATCTTTCTCTGTCTGAAGATTTCAAATATTTATATGTACGTGAACAAAAAAGTACACAATATATCATACTATTATAATTTTAATTATTTTTACTTAGAAAGTAAAAACCAGTTCCTCAACATGCAAATACTATATTGAGAAAGGTAACAGCCATGGTCTTGGGTTTTTTTGTACTGGCTAAACCACATGTTTAGCAGCCATCTTCAAGTTTGGGCATAGTCTGAGACTACAGGTCTGTGAGCTGTACTTTCCAGCAGATGCACAGATCCAGAGCATCACATCTAGCAGATCTCACTGTTATAGGAAGTGAAAGATGTCTAGATTCTCAAAAATAAAGCTTCTTAGGAAGAAACTTAAGTATCTTATTTTCAATGAAACTTACCCTGCACTTGTTTTCGAGAGCAAGCACTTGCATTTGCATGGTCAAATTAAGTTTCAATGATGAATATTTTGTTTCCTGGAACAGATTTTCTAAACCTTCTAATCCTTGCCAAAATAGACTTATGACATTTATTTTTCAGGACATACACTAAGGTTCCTGTATTTAGTGTTCAGGTGTAGGATGGAAGTCAGAAAGCAGACTCTAGAGACACATCCATCCCCAGTAATCTCCAGGAAACGGTTAGCTATTGGAACTACATGAAGGTTAAGCAGTCTTCAGGTAATGATTTACACATAAATTACATGTGACCTCAGAGCATTAACAACAACAGACAGATTCTTACAAACCCTACTTTCCTCAGTGCAGGTGGTTTTGTCTTTTTTTTTTTTCCCCAGCTCAATTATTTGGACTGGTGGTTGGTTTTAAAAAGCAGAAAGTTTTCTGATTAAGTAAAGGAGGACCCTATTTTCAAAATTTAGTATCATGTACATGTTTTTTAAAAGTGAATACTCACACTCGTGATTTTTCTTCTTTTTCAAATGATGGGAAACCTTCCTAAAGACTGCTGAACAATAAAGTTTTGAAGCTTAGAATCCAAATAAAATATATAATACCCTTACATACAGCATTTCTTTATGGTTTAAAACTATGTTTCAGTCCTTAAAAGAGATTAATATATGGTGCAGGGTGTATTTTCTCTTATGTCAGCAGACTTGCTCTGTTTCACAGATAGAAAAGTTCCTCCTCATGCAGAATTTAAGTAATTTTTATTCTGTCAGATCCAAGATGCAGCTTTCAGATATGTAGGGAGAGCTATTTCAGAAAATTTTATGTTCAAAATGTTTAGTCCAAGAGTATACCATAGCAGAAGGTTTCTTTAGGGAACAAAGATCACATTATGTTAAGTTAAACTTGATTTTTTTCACCATAAACAAGTAAGTGAGGTAAATGTGACAGCTGATACACTAATGTTGCTAAAGAAATTTTAACTAAAGCATTCAGTGGGATACAAAGATTCCTGATGCCTTCTACTCTGAAGCAACAAATGCATTAACTGAAGACTGCTTAGCTCTGGAGCAACAACACTGAATGTATCTGGGTACTTCCAGACTCCAGTTATGCTTCCCAAAGTCGGCTCACATGGTCCTGGAGTTTTGGTGTAGAAACACCTGGAAGAGAGTTACTGAGATTATAATCTAAAATATGATTCCTATGAAACAGTTTCAGCCATTAAATGTGACAGATCTCAAAACCTGAAAAACATTTCTGCTCCATCAAAGCTTTTTGTTTTAATGACTGAAACAAAGGTATTCCATTATTTAACTGATATTAATTCCTCATTTCTTGCCCTATCGACCACTTGAGTAATGATATAAAGTGTTAAACTTTGTAGCATTATGATGTGTTATGATTTAGCCCTGTTCTTCAGAAGATTAGTCTGCTTTTCTATTTTCTGAAGTCATTTAAATACAGCTAAAATGTTTAGGTTTCCAGAATTTGAAAAACAGGTTTTCTCAAATCTCTTAATTGAGTTCCTATTTTTCAGATGAGGCCTTTACCAAGACCAGCCATCAGTTCATCAGTATTAGCAATGTAATGTTGAGGTTACTTAACATAATTAAAATATTTAGCTTGCAGTTAAAACAGATTTTTCGTCATGCATGTAATTTAGCAAACGCTTAAAAGGTCAATAAGAAGACTAGGAACTAAGTCCCTGCACTTTGGTTCCACATCCAGAGTAAGAACTTCAATGAAGAAATCTCCATTTTTGCAATTTCTGAAAACATTACATAATTACTCGGTATAATGAAATTTGTTACATTGCAATAGGCGTTTTAGACCTACGGATTTCCATCTTCACAAGGGAAGGACGTTACAAAGTCAAAATCATATACTACATAAGTCAGTTCTAGTCCTAGATCTATACCACAATGCTCTGAGCAAAAATAACAAGCCAAAAAAAATCTATAAATGTGCTGAGAAAGTAACAATATCAAAGAAAGAACAAAAAATTAAAAATCAGATCCCAAAAGAAAAAAAAAAATCCTGCTTGGTGAATGTCACCAGTCTCTAAATGCCTCACCAACTGAAGAGCATATGGGTTATACTCTACTTCCCAGACTGACTTGAAAAAACATCGGTGTTCATTTTAGAAGGTAATTCAATGATTTAAAGCCTTACTGGAAGAGCACTGCATAATAGCTAAATTCTTTGTACTGTAAGCCCAGCATCAGTGACATTTGTTCTGAGTAATTCTTATTCCTCTTTCTAAGCAGTTTCTGGAATAATACAAAGCATCAGAGAACCTATGGAAAGCAAATAAATTCATCACCCACAAAATTACAGCTACAGGAGTGTATTATGGAATCATCTTTTGGACATCAATTAAAAAAAAAGCCTGTCGTAACATCTGCTGCATGTCTCTTCAGCCAGCCAGAAGTTGCCCCTGCCCCTACTACAAAACGAGCAAGTTCAAACTAATCGTGTATTTTCTGTGTATCTTATTTTTCGACTGTCACCTCCTCTCTTGTTTAAATAGAAGCTAACAGGGAAAAAAACGCTTTGTATTTGTCACTTGCTTTGACTGAACATATTTGTTACGCTATGTTTTCACTGTACTCTAACTATTGATAGGACAACTTCCTGGTGTCCACAGATCCAAGATCACAGAACATTTGAAAATTGGAAGGCATCTCTGGAGATCACCTAGTCCAATCCCCTGCTTATTGGGACACAAGGCAGGATGCCCAGGACAATGGCCAGTCAGATTGTGAGCATCTCCAAGGATGAAAATATCCCTGAGGGCAGCTTGTTCAGCTATTCAATCACCACCATAGTAAAAAAGAGGTTTCTTATTTAATTTCCTCTGTTTCATTTCACGCCCATTGCCTCTTCTCCTGTCATGCCACATAGAACCACCGAAAAAAGCCTGGCTTTGTTACCTTACTCCCCACTCCATTGGATGTTCACACACATTGGCAAATCTTTCACATCCAGTGTCACGCAGCTGCAGTATACCAGAGCTGACCTTGAGCACCAGCAGCCAAATCGTGAGGCAGGGTGAGGGGAAAAACACTCCCAGAGCCCATTGGTGCACTTAGGGAATAAGTAGAGTGAACATGTTTTCAAAGTTTCGTGCAGAGGTGTCCCTACCACAGCTCTGGAGACATTAATACAAATTACTTAAAGCTGACAAGTTGGACACTCCACATCAGCAATCAGCCATGAAGTTATATGTACTTTTTCGTCAATCAAGAGCACACACAAATCTGGTGGAAAAATTACAAACTCATTTAATAGTCTCTAAAATAACTAACCTTAATGAATAGAAGAAAAATCAATAGGTCTTCATATGAGTAGATCAGAACTATTCATGTAGATGGGCTTTATATAATGTATACTGGCAACAGAAATCCTAAGCAGAATGACACAGCTTTATGCTGAGCACCTGTCCAGGATCAAATTTCTCAGTTCTGGTACTGGCATGCACTGGGAACATCCACTCAGCAGGTGTTACCCATGCTGTCCCCTGTTGGCAAAAGAAGCAAGGAACCATTCTTACTGTATTTTTCTAATGGAATCAAATTAAAAATATAGGAAGATGTTGACTAAAAGCATATAAGGACATGTAGGAACCCCAAAACTCACCAGTGGTTTTGGAGAAAATTACACATTTAGAAAATGCTTACCTCTATTTATTATTAAAAACAAAACAATACACAAAAAACAACAAAACAAAACAAAAACCCAAAACAAAAACCCAAATGCACAAATCTAGATGCTAGTTTATCACTACTTTATGAACAAGGTAGAGCTGGAATGCACTTGCAGTACATCCTTTGCAATTTATTTCCTGGCCTTCATTCCAATAGTTTCTCCTTTACTCTTGAAGACTGACCTTTCAGTGGCATGTTAAAGGACTAATAATTTAAACAGTAAATAGAGCTTTTGCGTAGCAACACCATTCCTCATTCCACTGCATTTCTACTTTCCACAATATTACTTCTAGCTGTCAACACTTTTAAATTATCCGCTTTCTGCAGGAAATGTTTATATACACACTAACCCTTGAGAAATATACGACAGCACATTTTTTGCATTACTTTTTGTTGTTATTCCAAATTAAGGTGATACATGACAACTCTATCCCAAAGCATAAATTGTTGCATATAATTAAAATTACAGCAGTTCTATATTATTTTTTCTTATATTTTCTCCCCTTTTCTTCAATTTCTAAATAACTTTGTCTTTCTGTTTCTTTTGGAGGCACCTGAAACTTCAACACAATCTAAAAATCCCAAATGTCTTGCAGAAACAAAGAATAAAATTGATTTCAACTTCTACCACCCAAATGCATCTTCAAAAACCTGATCTATGTTACACAAAGTACTGTAGTGTGGTTTGATAGCATCAAATACAAAATAAATGTGACTGATGAGCAGTAAACAATTCAGAAGACACAAATGTGTCTATGGAAAGGCTAAGTCATGCAAGGAAGAAGGCGATCGTCAGGGTTTCTGATACTGACCAAAAACATGGGAGAGGTCCTTTACCATACTGTTCAGAGAACAGGATGCAGAATTGGTTTTCCCCTCATAAAAGGAATAAGACATCATCATTTGTTCTCAGAAAGCAGTAAGTGCAACTAACTGAGAAAAGGGAGGTAAATTAGATTCTTGAGACAGGACCACTACAGTGAAATTTCTTATAACCATAGGTGTTTTCCCCTCTCCTCCAGTGTTAGGAAATCTTATAAATGAAGCCAAAGCAATGTATGCAATGACAGGTAAGAGATTTAGTTGTTTGATACATTTTTCACTTTATTATGATTTTTTTCCAAGAAGCATAAGAATTATCTGTAGCAAATAAACCTTGTCTGGCTGGTGAATGCATACTAAGTTAGTCCCAAGAGCCTACAATAGCTCATGAAGATGGTTACTGATAGGAAAAGTGTCTTTGCAGCAATGCCAGAGTAATTACAGATCAGGTGGAAAACCACCTTCTGTATATTCAAAGAGCCCTCCCTGTAAAAATGCTATTAGCAGAACCACACCTGCTTTGATGAGTCTTAGAGTCTTTATATTCAAGAACCTTTTGAGGAGATTAAATGAAGCAACAAAAGTAGTTATACCAATTCCAGCTACAGCTAGATGAGAAAATTATTCAGGAAAAAAAAAAAAAAAAAGAAACACGTATTTTTAACTCTTTCCTGGACTTGCTTTGTATCGCAAGAACAAAGATATGATGGGCAATTTTAATAGTCATGGGATTCACTGAGATTGAGAGAAACTGTGGAGGCAAATAGGTTTCCCCTGAACTGCCCATCTCCTTCCTGACTAGTAAAAGGACCACAGTTTTCCTGAATCTGGGTGTCTTAACTTTTGACAGCTACCTCTTAAAGGGTTATAACAGAAAACTTCCGATAAGTGTAATGACGAATAATCGAGGTGAATAAAACAGACTACTAACAGATTCTTGAATTATTGAAAATTTTCCATTATTGGAACTGAAACATGTTGTGAAGGTACAGGCAAAATGTGGTTAAGGTATCTGCATTATTATGTTTTCTTTACTCCACATGCTTACTCATTCCTGACTTTCCTACCTAAACTCCCAGAATAGCACAGCACAGAAGAGACAGTATAGGAACCATTTCAGAGCAAGTTGGGTAGGTAGGGTGAGGGAGATAATCTCTCTAGTTTACATATGTAATCACAACTGAAGATGTTTAATCCTTTTTTCTGTTCAATTATCCTTTGCAATAATAAACTGATATTAACGACCCCCTACCACAACCACATTTTCTGGTATAGGCAAAGCTTCTGATAAAACAGGATGTGTATCCTGATAGAAAGATAAAGCTGTGGCTGTGATAATTTCACATCAGCTTTATTATTAGCACACATATGCAGACAGACATGCATGTTTCTGATTTGCAGGATAACTAGTTTTATCACAAAAAGGTAAATAAATTTCCATGTTAGATACAGTCATTCAGTATAAAATAACTATGCTTGTAGTAATTCCTCCCTGCTCCCCAGGACAAAAAAAAAAAAAAAAAAAAAAAATCGTGTTTAAAGTAACTTTCTTGGTCACTTCTTCAACTACTAACATCCTGTCATAAAAACAGACCAGGGCTATATGGACTAAGATAAGATTTAGAGATTAGTAGATTCCTTAATGGCATGACACCATCCCATTTGTGGGAATAAAGAATTAAGTTATTGTCAAATACTATCATTGATTTTACATGGAAGGAGTTCAAAGACTGCAAGGATGAGAAGCTGTATATTGCTTACAAGAAAGCTAGGTAAAAAGCATGAAACTCCAGTACAACTCTTCTTACCACAGCAACAGATATTAAATGCTTTCTTCCCCCACCACACTCACTACCTACATGCTTCCATTGATGATGGAGGAAATCACATGAGAGTTCTCTATCCTACTTCTTATAAATACTTCGGTTTAATGCTTTGGTTTAGCTTAAATCATTGGTTTAAGCCATTTAAGCTAACCTGCCTGAAGGAAATTAGAGAGCACACAGAGAAGTGGCTTTACTGGTTGAACAGTGGGAGTGGTAACTTGTCTTTCAAAAGGGCAACATTGAACTGATGAGCAGGAAAATTTTAAATAGCTGTGCCATTGCACAAGTTGGCCATCTGTCAGATAACTCAGCCTAATGCAAAGCTGAGTGTTCAACACCTTGGAATATATGCATGTTCCAGAGAATATTTCTGAGTATTACATATACTTTAAAAGAAAAAGAAATCACCAGTGTTGTGGTTTAATCCCGGTAGGCAGCTAAGTACCACACAGCCAGTCGCTCACTCCCCCCTGCTGGGATGGGGAAGAAAATCAGGAGGATAAAAGTAAACAAACTCATGGGTTGAGATAAAGACAGTTTAATAGGTAAAGCAAAAGCTGCACATACAAGCAAAGCCAAAAGAAAAATTCATTCGCTACTACCCATCGGTAGGCAGGCGTTCAGCCATCCTCAGGAAAGCAGGGCTCCATCACGCATAATGGCTACTTGGGAAGACAGACACCACATACTTCCTTCTTCACCCAGCTTTTATTGCTGAGCATGATGACATACGGTATGGGATATCCTTTTGGTCAGTTGGGGTCAGCTGTCACAGCTGTGTCCCCTCCCAGCTTCTTGTGCACCCCCAGCCTACCCGCTGGTGGGGTCGTGTGAGAAGCAGAAAAGGCCTTGACTCTGTGTAAGCACTGCTCAGCAGTAATGAAAACATCCCTGTGTTATCAACACTCTTTTCACCACAAATACAAGACATAACACCATACAAGGTGCTATGGAGAAAACTGACTATGTCCCAGCCAAAACGAGTACAACCAGTTTCATACTTCAAAAATCACTTTGATTTTGAGGATTTGTCAAAGTGGTACAGTAAAGAGAAACCAAGGCAGTTCTGAGTAAGCTAACTCAGACCCCAGGAAAAATAGCCACAATAGCATATTATCTGTGCTAAGAACCACTTCAGAGTACAAACACTTGTTTGTACTTTTTGGTCATGGTTGTAATGACTAAAAATCAACCATGGACATGGCAATGAACATAGTGAACATGCACCCAAACTAATGCAAAACTGAACAGGTACAAACAGATACCAATTAGACAACAACCACAACAAAATACTCAAATAGATTCAAGTAACAAATAGCTTTATGGAATCCATGATCTGCCAGAGGATATTTCATAAATAGAAGTTAATTTCCAACTACATTATTAGTGATTTCCTGAATATTACTTTTTATCACAGTAGATCCTGAGACTGTGAAATGTGAATTACGGAGTTAGCTCATTACAGGAAGTTCTTCAATAAAATAAAGATAAAGCCGTCTACTTAATGGAAAATTAGCATGATTTCCCATATACTTTTGCCAGCGATGCTGTAAAGAATGCTCATTTCTACAGATTCTTTATTCAATCTAGCCCGTGTCTCTAAATAACCTAAATGCAATGCTTACTTTGAGAATGCTGAAATGCAGTGACCATCAGTAAACAGTGATAAATAATACTATTGAGAGCTTGGGGGACATTGATATGTAAATGCTGGTAAAGGCTCATTCTGCAGTATGTACTCCATGAGCAGAGAGCCTATTAGAAGTGATGAGAAATCTTTCCCCAGCCATGCACTTCTGCCCAAAAACAAGGACAAGGCCAATATCACATACATATCTCATTATGACATGGAACTTCAAAATTCTGTCATAGCTCCTGTTGCAAGCCCAAGGTCCACAGATGGGATGCTTAACAGAACACAAAATATGAAAACAAGACTAAGAACTTACATAAAACAACCACATAAATGAGGATTACAGTTACGAAGTGACAAGCTATTAGTTTCAGAAGCACTTACTTTTGCTGTTATAAAGATTTTTGAGAAGGAAGTGTTCAGATTTGGAATGCACTCAGTTTGCTTTGTTCACTGTTTTCACAAATAATTACCTCAACTCCAAGCATAAGATTATAGTGAAGGTCTGCTAAAGGTCAATTGGCCTTTGAATGTGTAAGAAAAAACTTTTGCTAGGACAGGATGGAATATACAATCCAAGACTCCAAATCTGAAACTGTTTTATCATAAGGTAACTCACATGCTTGAGTGTTTCCAGGATCAAACCCTCACAGGAAAAGCTGTGATTCTGAAACATTAAACTTCAAGTCATAGAATCATAGAATCGTTCAGGTTAGAAAAGACCTTTAAGATCATCAAGTCCAACCATTAACCTTGCACTGCCAAGTCCACCGCTAGACCATGTCCCTAAGCACATCTACACGTCTTTTAAATACCTCCAGGGATGGTGACTCAACCACTTCCCTGGGCAGCCTGTTCCAAGGCTTGATAACCCTTTTGGTGAAGAAATTTTTCCTGATGTCCAGTCTAAACCTCCCCTGGCACATTTCCTCTCGTCCTGTTACTTACTACTTGGGAAAAGAGACGGACACCCACCTTGCTACAACCTCCTTTCAGGTAGTTGTTGAGAGCGATAAGGTCTCCCCTGAGCCTCCTTTTCTCCAGACTAAACAACTTCAGTTCCCTCAGCCGCTCCTCATAAGGCTTGTTTTCTCAAACCTTCATCAGCTTCGTTGCCCTTCTCTGGACACGCTCCAGCACCTCAATGTCTATCTTGAAGCGAGGGGCCTGAAACTGAACACAGCATTTGAGGT
>NW_009193760.1:1775-2779 GCF_000690835.1 Fulmarus glacialis | reverse complement strand
AGGTCCAAAGTGCACTGGTTAATATACTTTGGGACTTTGCTTGCTTGCTTGTTTAACTTTGGGTTTTTTTAAAGAAATATATCACAGAGATTCCAGAGGAAGGTCTTCCAGAGACATCCCTTTTTTACTCTTTCATATGTCTAGATTCACGTCTCAGTTGTAATGGTGAGACTCAACAATTCCACTCGAGCCAATGAAAGTAAAATTAAATTAGCCCTCAGTGAAGAGGATTCAGCATTGCCAGAGGTACTGCTGTGAAGGGTATCTGAACCATGATTTGTCTCAAAGAGCAGGCTTGAAGATGCTGCCCCAGATCACAGAGTAAGAAAGCTGAGCAAATGTCATAGCCTTCTGCAGAAAGTGTAACCCTTCAAATTCCTGTTAATTTGAAAAACCATGAACTTTATTTTGAAATCATAAGAGAGATTTGTATTATTAGAGTGAGCTCAGTCCTGCTCTCTTACTCTAGGGATGTGAGATTTCTATGAAGGGAATAATTAACATGACAACTATTCCAGAGTATAGGTAGTGGCTCATATGTGTGAGAAAGTACACAGACACCCCTTCTCCAGTTTTGTAACTGTAACTCAGTGTTATCAACTTTATCATATAATCATAGTCTTTATTGTGTCTAGAGAAAGGAGGTTTTTTGTGATTTTTAACTTAAGCATGGATGAATGATGGTCAAAAGTAATGGGCTAATTTCTGTTCTCGGTACTTTAACATCTACTTGACTGAGGTCAGAATTGTCTCATTTGGCCCCACTGACATTCATAGGGCAAAGCACAGACCTTGGGAGCTGGTAACAGGACTGAGAAAGTGGCCTCATCCTGCTCTGAAATTTCCAGCACAACTGTGTGGGTCAGAGGGAGGAGGGGGGGGTGTTGGTGCCCCCCGCCATAGCAGCTGCCCAGGGTGTGCAGCAAAGCCATCCCAGGCGGCTGGCGGGAGGACCAAGCTGGAGCACAGACACCCTCTGCTCCTCACACGCTTTCCAGAGATGG
>NW_009193760.1:1388-1754 GCF_000690835.1 Fulmarus glacialis | reverse complement strand
AAGCCGCTCTCTGCTTGTACCCTGTCAATAAGGAGGATTTACGGAGGGGGGGATGGATTTAAAGAATTCTGCTTTCTGTCACACCTCCCCTGCCAGAGAAAGCAGAAACAGGAAAGATGATTGGAAGGGCACACCAGCGCAGGAGCAAGACCCCAGGGCATGAAGCTGAGGAACAGGTTTTCTCCAAGAGAGAAGACAAGGGACACTACCCACAGCAAGAGTCTGTAGGGAAGGCTCTGCAAGAGGAAAGCCAGGGCCCTGAGGCACTAATAGATCCTAACGGCCCTGACCCCTCTCCCTTGGGCCTCTCCTCACCTGCCCCAGGCCCAGGACCCCATCTCAGCCCCACAGGGCTGCCAATCCCTG
>NW_009193760.1:0-1181 GCF_000690835.1 Fulmarus glacialis | reverse complement strand
AGCCATGGGCCCCTCGGAGCTGGGCCTGCCTACGGGCAGATGGCCCAGCCTGGCCTCGGCCCGTCCCCGTCCCCTGGGAGGTGCCCAATGCCTGGGGCTGCCCCGGTTGCGCTCCTGCCCTGCCCTGCCCTGCCCTGCCCTGCTGTTCTTGGAGCCCTGCGGATCCCAGAGCCTGCACCACCAGCCCCTGTGGCACCCTGTCCATCACCCAGGCTTCACCTCTTCTCCTGCAGAGGCCTCTGTGGGGTAAAGAGGCATTTCTGCATGCTTTGGGGTGCTCTGGTACAATGTCTGCTGCATGGCGGAGAGCAGGAAATTAATATTGTCAGCCACCATCTCTGGCCCTGCTTATACTTTGAAGCCAGCCTCATATCCCCTAGTGCAAGCAGAAGATCAGGAGCCTTGGGAATAGGAAGCATCAGGAACAGAGGGAAACCCATGCTTCACACCTCAGTTTCTGTGCCTGGATGGCTCCTCTGGCTGCTGGTGATGGGGGAGGCTACGGAAAGGCTGAAGCAGCAAACTCCCTGCCCGGGTCAGGAGGGAAGCGGGGTAGATGATCATGCTGAGCCATAGCGCATCCTCTGAACTGCTCCTCAAGGATCTGCAGGTCCAGGCCAGAGCTCAGGTCAGAGTGGACAGGGTGGTGCAGCCCTGTCAAACAATTTCTCATCGCCATTGGTTTTTAGAGAAAAATGTACAAACACTCATGCACACAGTTCATTACGAAGTATCACTTAGCAATCTATTCTAATACAAGTTTTCTTCCTCATGTGTGAGCTATAAAGTATGATTATTTAAGAAAGTTAACTGGAGTTGTTAAATATTCCTGTCATATGCTTTTGGGGATATGGGCCTATGACCATACATCAGAATTTACAGCATATACTACATATAATCTTGGCAAATAGGACTGTGGGGAAGAAATTACAGTGCAATAATCCATTTCTGTTTTCCCTCTTGTTTTAGTGATAGCACTGAAACAAATTACAAAGGAAATCTGACTTTGAGTACGCATTTATATGGTTTAAAATGCTACTTAAACACTTTCATGTCACCTTTGAGAATGTGTTTCCCCGAGGATTTTATTTTGGTGGTAACATGTAAGTGTGCATGTGTGCACACAAGCATTTGGTGTGGCAGTGGAAAGCCCGTGGGGATGTGTTCTAGTGCATTAGGTT
>NW_009193759.1:0-273 GCF_000690835.1 Fulmarus glacialis | reverse complement strand
GATCTGGCTCTGAAGTGCCTTTTCTTGCCATTCCCGGGGATGCCGGAGCCATCGTTCGGAGCTGAGGGATTCTCTCTGTTCCTGCAGACATCCGTGTCCCCCTCCAGAAAAGCTCTGGGACATCTCCGGAGACGCTGCCGACTCGCTGCTTGCTCAGAGCACGTCTCCCAGCAGCTCCACAGGCTCCTCCATCCCAGGGCCACCCATGGGTGGGGGCCACCCCAGGCACCCCAATAAGGCAGGTGATGCATGGTCCACTCCACGGTTCCCCAG
>NW_009193758.1:0-15935 GCF_000690835.1 Fulmarus glacialis | reverse complement strand
ATTATTATTTACAGGACAAACCACGCCTATTGTACAAACCTCACCTTTTCCTGAAAAGCTGGAGCGGGCTGTTTCCTCCTCCTCCATTGACAGCAGCGAACGGCAGAGAGCAGATCTTCTTGCAATGCAACAAGCCCGGCGCAGCTATTGCCCCATCTTGGCTCACAGCAAGAACATCTGAGTGCTGGGGCAAACAGGACACTCGAGCTTATTTTAAAACTCCTTTATTAAGGTTTGCAGTTTGCTAATCGCTTTGCTTCCTTCCCCCATAGGATTTTCAACAAAATATTGCCAACCGAGGACAGCAGCATCTCATCTCCTATAAAGAGCTGCACTTAACAGCAGTGTTTCCATCCAGCATGCCATATTTTCCCTTGCCACCCAGCTTCAGTTTAATGAAGCTGACATGTTTTCAATTAGTTTTAAACTCCGCATTAGAAAATATAACCATATATTTCAAGTTACGCGTAAAATTCAAGCTGGAACCATGTTCACAGCAATGTGATCGGGTTTGGTGTCTTCCAAGCAACTTGTTTCCTTTTTTCCCAGCAGTCTGTCCTGCCGTTCCTTGAAGTCCAACGTTGCTCCGACACGCCAGGAGAAGTGCAATGCTTTTGCACTATTTTCTTTAGCTTGTTGATTTGTTTTATGTGATGTCCAGGAGAATTATTGCCTTGCAAGTCGCTGATGCTTCAGCTTTAAACTCCAGCCATGCTCATGGCAGTTGATGCACCCCAAAGCCATTTCCCAGGTTTGTGGAGCGCATCATTGCTCTCCTCCTCCTCCGTAAGATGGTGAAGATGATGATGAGGAAGGACAGGCTCCTCTTTGTGCCGTTTGACTACAATTTATATAGTGGCTCAGCTGGAGCCTATCGCTCAGCCTCGGCCTCGGAGGTCCTGCCAGACCATTCAAAGCTGCCATGGGAATGGATATTCATGCCGGGAGGGGTCTGACAACTACTAGGCACCAACCAGAGCTATTTTTCCAGATCTTTGTACTGGCCATAAGTAGCTAAAACCTGCCCGCATCCCTCCTGCGGGGCCATGCCCTACACCTCCTCACCCCACATCCACCCCTTCGGTGTCATGAATGCGGTGAGGCACGGTGGTACCCAGCTCCCCATCGCTCCCCAAAGAGATGCCACCGGGGTTACTTTTTCAAGGTGACAAAGCCGAAACCTGCAGCGTGCTGGCTGCTTTCGAGACAGCCACAACACTTCGCCCCCCATCACCTCGCAGGAGAAGGGAGTCTGTGCTGAGCGAGTCATGCCAGAGCCCGGGGACCAGAGCAATCAATGGAGCAAAAGATGCCTTAAGCATCCCTCCCCCCTCGCCGAGCAAACTCGTACCGGCCACCAAACAAAAAGGGAGAGGGATAACTGTGCTAGCGATCCCACAAACTCCCTCCCCGTCTGAGCGAGTGAATCCTGCCTTTAAATCAAGGCTTCCACCGGCGAGCTCCCCTCCGGATGTTGCTAGACACCGCTCCTTAATGAGCCTGACGTGTATTTTTAATGTGGTAATCTTCTGGCTCTGGCAATTGTACAGACACCAAGACTACAAAAGAGTCACTTCAATGCAATGAGCTGCCAATGAGCCTCACGTCAAAAAGCCACTCTGCCACAGGGACGAAGACATTGCAAATAAACACTTCGGGGGAACTCTCTCTCCTTAAATAACACATTTATAGAGCATCCAGATGTTGGTTTAACACTTAACGATTGTGGGAGAAAACAAAGCATGAAGGGCTGTGTTTGGTTTGGTTTGTGTTTTTTTTTCTCTCCTTGATCTCATATATTGAGTGTGTACAAACAGCTAGGGTCTAAAAAAAGTATAGGAAATCCATATATATGTATGTGTGCCAAGATAGTTATTGGTCCATGATAATGGCTGGGTCCTGCGAGGAGGGAGGGAGGAAGCTGACCCTGCGAGAAGTGTGTTCTGCAACACCGGGAGACACGACTTTGCTTCGCTCCCGGACACTCGCAATGAACCCATCTTACCCAAATTATTTCCAGGCTGGTTGCAAGAAGCGCAAGGGGAAAAAAAAAAAACCACCAAACCCCAAACCTTTGTAATGAGGTGCCAAAGGTCCTAAAAGAAAAATTGAGGAGCAGGAACCAGATGAGGTCTTATGGCTTCGACCAGGGCTTTGCAAACGGTGTTTGCCTAATCCCTCGGGGTCCTGCCTTTCAAAGGAAGGTGTCCCAGAAGGTCGAGAACCACTCGCGGATTGAGAGCGTGGACCCACTGCGTCACCCCCGGGGCTTGACCACCAGGTCGAGCCAGGGGAGCCTGCTGGGCAGGCGGGCACGGGCGAGGGCAGGGACCTTTCCCCAAACCCCAGCAGCTCTGTCCAGAAGAACCTCCGAATGTTTCCGAGAAGCTCATTACGTTTTTTTTGCGAGAGATGTGTTTGGAAGTGAGGGGAAAGAGCTTGTGTTTTAATGAGTCATTTCACAGCGAGATTTATGTAGAGGAAATCTGGCTGCTTAATCCAGACTTCCTCCTGGCATAACCTATTTTTTGCTCGCTGTTGTTCTCCTCGCTTCCTTTGTTCCTCGGGTGGGGGAAGCCCTCAGCATCCTACACAGCTCTGGCATCAGAGAGGGAAGAGCAGTTCCAGCTGTTGCTGCTGGATATCAGACCGCCTTCCCGCTCCTCTCCGGAGCCAGGGCAGCCTCACCTTCCCAGCCACTTCCCAGCTTCCCCAAGCCTCCCCTCCTGCTCTTATTGGATCTTCCAATTGCATCGTCTACAGTCTTCCCCTAAAGCATCAGTAAGGCTGAGCAATGCCTATTTCTATATGGGAAGAAGCAAGAAAACAGCCAGCAGACGGCATTTGTAAATCCGTGGCCCAAAGAGTCTGCAGGAGTGAGGCCATTCCCAGCCAGCGCAAAGCCATTGAGCCAAGCATCACTGCTGGGATGCTTGTAGGACTCTTAAGTATTCAGAAACTTAGATTAATACGGGGCTTGCTGTGGGATGGGGCAACCCCATTAATGTGGGGTGAGCGTGAGAAGCTGCTGCACTATTCCGGAATAAATCACAGTAACAAAACATGGGCCGCGAGCCCTGGTGTCCTCCGGGACGACAGCACTAGGCACTTCCAAAAGGCAAAACTGGTTTTTGAGGCTCCACTGCCGAGCCCAGTGGCCACACGCCTAAATTTTGCCCCCGTGGGAAACTGCTCCGTGCTATCACTCTGCGTAAAACCTATTTTGCAGACAAGAGCTGAAAGCATGGCAGCTGTGTTGCTAAATCTGGATATTTTGGGATAGCTTTGGGGGAGAGGAGCATCCGGGCTCCTGCCCCGGAGAGCTCCTGGCATCTTTGACACCAAAGAGTCTCTGGATGAAATACAGACCCCTCGCCGGAGCCGGGGGTGTCTGCAGGGATTTTGGATCACAACCGAGGTGCCCGCAGGGTTTAGGCCCCCTTAGATAAGGCAGGAGGCTGGGGATTTTCAAGGTCAGAGTTTGTGGCTTAAGCACCACGAGTTCTGCTGTAGGCACCTAGACCCATTTTCAAGCTGGTTTTAGCTTTTTGATCACTAAAGTGTCCCGGTGGCTTCTCCGGGAGAGAGGAGATCACATGGTATCATCCGCTCGAGGTTTGCTAAAAACGGAGGCTGAGGCTTGAACAAGGATTTGGGAATCTTCGGCCAGTTTTGCAGAGCGATGGAGATGCTGCATTTGAAGGAAAAAATCACAGCTTTGATACTTTCAGTGCTGACCATCCTATATATCCTATAGAATAGCCCAGTGAATGACGACCAAGCCGTCCCCACAGCCAGCTTGGCTCTACCTTTCTCTCTCCACCCTGACCTCCGGAATGCTGCCGGGCACCCGCAGGCTCTGCTGCATGGAGGGAAGCTGTGGTGGGTTCCGAGGGGACGTTTTTCCCTTCATTCCGGCAACTTTTGTTCCCTCCTTGCCCCAAAATGTCCAAGCCGATTAGGAGCCACGGCTTTCTTTAGGTGGCAAGACGTTGGGGAATGTGTATAGACAGAGCAGAGGTTGAATTGTTTGGTTTTGGTTTGGGGCGGCTGGTTCTCGGGGGGGAGGCGGGTTCACACAAGTCAGAGCCTTGCCTCCCCCTCCGCAGGCAGCATCCAGCACCACCCACCGAGCCACAGCTCTCTGAAATCCCCTCCTCCGGCGCCTCGTCCCTCGTCCTTCCAGCCGTCCTCGTCACCGTCTCCTGGTCTGAAGGCAGCAGCTCCGTTCCTGCCCGCCGCCGGGTCGCTCCCAGCCCCTCCGCTCTCTGCACCTCTCCTCACCGCACGTTCGGAAAGTTTAACTTGCGCCCTTTTTTTTGTGCACTCGTACTTCCCGGCCCGAGTTTCCCCTTTCCCACGTCTAACACACCGTTTCTGAATTTTCCAGCTCCCAGTTGTGCCACCTTGGTGCCTTTACTTTTCCCATCCCCTGGCCTGTGACCGACTGGCTGGCTCTCCTCCGAATCAGGTTGTTTGCCTTCCTCAGATCCTCATCCTCCAAAAAAACTTGAAGCACGACAATTATTTCAGGGCCTGCCATAAGTGTCGGAGACAATTTAATGAAATGCCACTCGCAAAGACTTTCTGCTTAGCATCCCTGCACACGTGCTCCTCTGAGCATCTGCTTTAACAAAAATAATGCTTAATAACACAGAGCTGATACCTGAACTGAGGTCACACTCCCCATGCAACATCCCCACCATAAAATTCAGCAGATAGGCTCTATCTCTTTTTTTTTTTGTTCTTGTAGGAAACTATTATATCCTAGCTGCAAAATCTGCCCTGGAGTCTGGCAGAGTGGAGCAAGGAGCCGTCGCTTAAAAATCAATTCATGGTGGTCTCGAGCTATGTTTTTGTTCTGGCACATTAAACAGAATGAAGACATATGTCTGAATTTAAGACATCCTTTTGGTTCCCTGTATACACGAGCCAGCCGAGAAATTTGAACTATTTCAAAGCGCTAGGAAAAAGAATTGTAGACACATCCTTTGTTTAGGCATATATTTTTAATTATCCTGCCTTTTAATATTCCTCTCCATTTGAGTATAATCAGAGAAAATAGATCCTGCTGGGCATTGTCATGCTTAATAAAAGTAAGGCTGAACATCTGCAAATTTGGCGACAGTGTGGCGCATATGATGCACCAGCGGCTGAGCTGCATTCTTGTGTAATTATAACACCACATGCAGCTGTAATAGTGTAATTCTCTGTTTACATTAGTTCTAGCACTTATCCTAAACTCTGCTGGGTCGGGGTGCTAAGCATTAGCAAACTGGTAGCGTTTTTTCCCCCACCGAAGAAAGCTGAAAGGACAGGAGGACCGTATGTTGTCTGCCCATGGGTGAGGTACTGGGTTCGGGGGAATAACCGGTGCAAGTGCAAGGCAGGAGCTGCGCAAAGCAGGGCTGGTGTCGCCGAAATTAGTGCCGTTAGAATTAAATCAGTGAAAGTGAGAGCAGACTTCAGGCTTTCTCTCTTCCTACTTTTTTTTTTCCGGCAGCGCAAACCCCACATCCTGCAGCGGCTGAAGCGCGCGCTTAACCCTGCATTCTGCAAATTGCACCACCAGGCCCGGGGGGAAAAGCACGGCTTCGCCCCCATCTGACCCTTGGCGGGATGGAGAGCCGAGGGCAACGCTTTCTCCATCACCCCAGAGAAAGCTGGGCCATCCCGCCCTTCTGTGGAGCTGGAAATCGGATCTAAACTCCTCCGAGCGACCGACGCACGTGGGCATGTGTGGGAGGGAAGGCAGGGAAGGTCTTCTGCGGGCGGGCAGCCGTTTGCCTCCCGCACGCCTCACCTCCAGCCCGGCTGCTGTACGCGCCGGGTGTGCTCTGTCCTTCCAGGGTTGGGGAATAGGGAAAGCAGGCAAGAGGGAAAAGCGACCGAGGAAAAGGAGCAGGATGCACATTGGTGGGTTCCCAGCCCTGGTAGTCATGCAAAGCTCAAGCTCTCAGCAAATATCAACCTCTCCCTGAAGCTGCCTTACCACCAGCCTTCCCCGCACCGGCGCTTCTCCGAGGAAAAGAAAGGAATTTAGACCTGCCAGGGTAATCGAGCCTGGGATTATTACAGATGTACCCATCCAAAATCTCGCTGCACATTCAGGTTGTTCCTGTCCCAACACACTTGGGTACCTAACTCAGCTTCCACAGCTGTCTTGTTTAGCTCTCCCCCTGAACGCAGCAGCTCGGGGTTCGCGATACCGCGTGTCCCAGCATCAGCCCGCTCACAGAAACACAAGGGTGAGGGTGCCGTGGGTGCGCGGTCATCTCGGCCCCAGCCGGGGCGGGGGGAGGCAGCGGGTGGAGGATGTAGCGGACCTCTGATGCTCTGGACTGGTTTGGGGGACAGGGATGATCTCCCCCTCCTGCCCTAAATCAGTGCCCCGCAGTAGGGGTAGGAGGAGCTAATTTTTACGCAGCATCGTAATTTCGTCTCCAGGAGGATCTCGACCTTTCTCTGGGACCAAAACTGGATATTCATGTGCCAAAAAAAAGGTCCCAAGCCTTAAGGAGACAACGCGGGGGGCGAGTATATAAAGCTATCGCGCCCACCTAGCAAACGGGGGCTTTGCTGGCCCAAATCTCCCGGCTTGCAGCCTAACGCTAGAAGCTGTTACGTGATTTCCTTGGAGGCTCAGGGCGGCACCTCTGCTCAGTCCTGACGTTTTGGGGGCATTTGCCAGCATTTAGTGCTGGGGAACGGGAACGGTCCTTCTTCTGTAGCTGGCAGGAGGCAATGCCCACGGTGCCGTGCTTCCCAGCGTGCTCCTACGTGGACTTGCTATGCCAGGCATTGCCCGCACCCTCCAAATAACTGTTTTCCCCGGACATTAGTGCAACCCTAAGGCATCCTTCTTTATAATGGCAGTGCCAAACTGAAGCTCTGCCGTACCCTTTTGGCTGTTCTACCCCAAACTGGAGACCTACAGGCTGGCAATGCAACATCTGACGCTTGAACGCTTCGGAGCACAACCCACGAATGTGAGCATCTCCGTCTTTCAGTGCCTTTCTAAACCATTGCTCCGTAAAGGGGATAAAATCATCCCCCCTGTACTCAGCCTGACGTTCGCCGTTGGTGCGGGAGCGGCTTTATATGGCACCGAAATCGCAGAGCTCGGAGGGTCCGGGAAGCCGCCCCCAGCAACGATGGTGCTGCAGAGCGTGAATGCTCTTATTATAGCGTGGCTTTAACGAACAGGCAGCGCTTTCCCTTCGCACATGTGCTCGGCAGCTGCCCGGCTGATCTTTTGAAAGGATGCCACAAGATGCAACACCAGATGCTGGAGTTTCCAGAGAGGCCGATAACGGTGGACTCGGCTCCGTCTTGTTCTTGGCTGCTGCGCCAGAAAGGAAAAGGGTAATAAAGGACCAGCTCACCGCGGCAGGGGCTGCAAGCTGGGAATTTCTTTATATAATTTAAAAGCGATACGGCCAGAGAGGGAAATGATGCTGAAGGTACTGGGCCGGTTGATGCATCTTCAAGCGAGATGGGACCTTCGGCTGCTCCGACCTCCTCGAGCTGCGACGGTAACCGAAATCCATGGGGTTACCTCGCTGCACGGCTGAGGCACGGTGGTGGTTTGCAGTTTTCGGGGCCTGTCTAGTGTTCCAGTCTGCGATCTCGTGTGCTGATGACAGCCGCAAGCACTAGCAGGGAGTGTGTACCGTTCCTGTTCACACGAGTGGCAGTTTCTCTCCTCGAACGCGCTGCCGGAGATGGGCTTTGCCACGGGTTTCGGGATAAAACAGGCTGGGATGGGAAGAGGGGGGTTAAGATTTTAGGGCTAATAAATTTTATGCAAACTATAGCTGTGTCCTATGAAGAGTAAAAGAACATCACACCAGTTGGCTTTAGAAACCTGCCTTAAATATGGCGTGCCTTTGTGTCTGAAAGACTTTTTATTACAGTTCAAAGTGCTTTTGCATTTCAGTTTCAAGATAACACGTTTTCCAGCATATTTTTGTGACTCGCTCTCATGGCTGTATGCTTCAGAGTTGTAATTATTGTACCGGGAGTACTTCAGAGGTGGCTCGCAAGCGGGGCGTGCAGCATCATACCTCCCTAATGATGTGTCCGATGGGTTTCCAGGTGATTCGGGCAGGCCTATCAAGGCAATGGGGCGGAGGGGACAGCACCACCTGCAAAGCGCCCGTTGCTGCGACTGCTGAAACCCCTGGGTGCAGGATCCAGTCTCAGGTGTATTCGCCTCTTGACCAAGCTGCATATTAAATCGAGTGCAACCATGCAGAAAGCAACTTCTGTTACGAATATAACCTAGAAATAAAATCCAGCGTAATCACAGCTGTAAAACTTCATTAAACGAAGCAATTATGAAATCTTTCTGCTGCAATGGCTCTGGGGGCAAGGGACGTAACCTGTTCCCAACCCGTGCTTGGTCCGAGAGGGAACGTGTGGCTGGAGGGAGGGTGAGTCAGAAGATCAGCGTTAAAGCTTGTCTCTTGGTGTGTGTGGCTTGTGACAGCCCCCAGTACGGTCCAAAGAAGATTTTTGTTTGTTACGCCATATATATATATATATGTAAATACATGTGTGCGCACACTGTATTAATCCCAGATGCCCACCACTCTCTGCAGAGACCAGGAGTTCTTCCCACCCTTTGCATCTTAGCTCGGTCGCTATGGGGTTTGCTGTAGCCACAGCAAGAGCCAAGGCTGTTGGCAAGGCGCTTGGCCCAATGGCTCCGTCCTGCTCCCGCTAATTTGGGGCTCAAAACGCCATCAAATTTTCATGACTTTTGGTCTTTTGTACTAAAAGCCTTGTACTGCCGAGCAGGCAGTGTTTGGGGTATGGAGGGCGGGTGTTCCCTGGACCGATTTCTTTGCTTGGCGGCTTTTGACCGCGAGGGCTGGTTGTCCCATGCTGATGGTCCTCTACTTCTGTGAATGTGCTGGTGGATACTTCTGCTTCAGCCCTGGAAGCGGTGCACTGCCAGCCGCGTGCTGTAATGGTGGAAAAGGGGAAAACACAGAGGGTGTCAACACCGCGTGGCATCCCTGGAGCTTTGTGCAGCATCTCACCAGGCAAACCGCTTGCGTAATGCTCCAGGTGCGACATCCAGCCCCGGGCTCGTCTCTTCTGCAAGTGCACAGCGATGGGCAACCCTGTCTTCCGGACGAGCTCCTTCCCCGGGCACGTTTGAAACAAACCCGAAGAGCCGTCCCCAAACCCTCTGCGAAGAGATTTCCCTTGGGAAGAGCACAGCTGTGGTGCTCCGTGGGCTATGTGACCACGCTGTGATACTGCGGCGACATTCCTTATATTCCCTATGCGTTATAGCGTTATGTATTAATCTTATACACCCACCCACACCGTTCCATATTTATTCGTCGTTAAACAAATACAATCAACCCCCACATTCCAGAAACGCGCCGGCTCGCAGCTAATTAAAACCACCGTACACTTCGTTATCCCAGCTTTTCTTCAGCTCCGGTTTCCACAGTCCAAAAGAAATGAAAAGGAGTTGGTTCTGGCACGGCTTTTCCTCCTCTGGCTCCGCATTCCTCGGGGTCTTACGGGAATTGCTCGAATTCTCAGATGTTGTTAAACAATCAAAGAGTAAATATTCCATCACATCCTGATTTTTCTAAAATGGTTGTGGTTGCGGAGAACAGCTTCTGTAAAGGGGGCTGAGCCCAGCAGGCCTGCAACTAGCGGTTACTGAATGGCCACAAATTAAAGGCAGCCAAAAAAAAAAAAGCAGCGAGCCCGGACCACAAGCGAGTGAGACCGAGACGTGCGCTGAAGCGTGGATGAGTTTTGTGTGCGCCGACCGCCACAGGGAAGGATGCGCTTGTCTTAGAGGGACTTCCAAATTGTAATGTACCCCTCCCCGGCATTCACCCCACGTCCCCCATCAACGGCGCTGGGTCCCGAGCCCAGGTGAGATTTAAACGCGCAGATTTGGCGCAGGAGCTGCAAGCTCTGATGTCCACATCTTCGAAGCTGCTGTCCTCCTCAAACCATCGCAAGTGATCTTGCGTTATCCCAGGGGCTTCAGATTCTGGCGGAGGTCAAGGTAGGCTGTGGCTGTCCCAGAAGAGGGCAGAGGTGCTCCTTCCAACCCGACCTGGCATGGAGGTGGCTTCAGGATACCCGTCACCAGCTCTGCGGCCTTCGCAGCACCTTATCTGACGCCTTTGGAAAGCGTGACGTTCATCGTGTTGCTTGTCCCGCTCCCAGCCTGTCGCCATCGAATAGTGTGGGCCGTTGATGAAGTGACTGGCACTGAAGAGAGCAAACTTGGGGTTTAGCTGGAGAAATCTTTGGGTTGCCAGCATACTGGCTAACTGCACGGCTCTGTATTTTCACGAGCAAATAAATTTAAATGTCAGATCTTCAATGGTGACTTCTTAAAAGTAGCCCCATGTCTGGGGATGTTACTGAGAGATTTATTCAGACTGATAACTGTTCAGAGATTTAAAATGTGCAACCAAGAGCGACTCTGTTGGTCCTTATGTATTTGTCCTCAATAGCATACAATACAGATAAAGGTGAAATATGGGTTCTACTTATTTTTAAAGGATTTTCCTGTAATCTTTTTTCATTTAAACGCCTATTAGTTAAAATCACGTCAGGGATACAAAACATAAGGTGTTAAGCTCACTGATTCAAACATTAATCCTGGCCTCAAGGATCAGCATTTTACCTCACCGTGAAAATAGTACCTCACTACCTTTTAAAGAAACATTTGTCTGGAAGTGAAAATTTTGAAAGCTATCATACCGTTTTTAAGTTCAGTGGCATTTTTGAGCTAGTTGCAAGATTCAGTAGCGGTGGTTGTAACCGCAGAGGTCTGCAGGGGTAGGAGGGGAGAGGTTTGTAGGAGAGGCAATAGCATCTATTGGAGCAACTGAGATTTGGAGATACAGAGAAGAAGTGTTAGGCAAATTGCCTCTACTTCTCATATTTTTCTTTTCCTTTCCCTTGTTCCCTCCCCACGGCTTTGCTGCCCAGAGCATCCCATCCTTCGGATATAAATGCTGTATTTTATCCCCCCAAAAACAACATCAAGGGACCACCCCTCTGCTTGGCGTTGTGTTTGCCCAAGCAGCAGGTGACTTCTCCGCTCTTCATCCGCTTCAAATCCTCCCGTTCCTCCTTTTAAACCACCGTTGCTTTCGGGAGGGCCGAGATGAAAGTTTCCATTAAAAGAACCCCCCCTCATTGAACGAAGGCCAGCTCGGGTGGCGCGGCCGCCAACACGCCGGGGGGGGGGGACGAGCCTTTCATCTCCCAGCTGCCCTCCCCACCCGGCTGTTTGTCCCGGCCCCAGCAGCAAAGGTTGTTTGTCTTCCGTGCAAGACTTCAGCCCCCGAAACTTTGAAGTTTCCTGCCCGGCTCGGTGTCACCTACTGTTCCTGTCAGCAGCGGCCAGATAAACCTGATGGGCTCAAGGTGTCCGCTCTAATGCCTTCATTGACACCAAGGCTTGTCTTCAAACGCTGGGGTAAATGGCTGAGCGTGGAGATAGTAATGCGTCATTAATCCCCTGCCAGATAAGCACCCTGTGTATGTGCTGGCCCTCGCTTCCTAAGGCCCTAACAACCCCCAAATCTTACAAATTAGCACCTCACCGAGATCAAAGATTTCGCTTTCCTTTCTTTCTGCTGTTACCTACTGGCAGGGTTTAGACACCGAGCCCTCTCCGGCCCCCGCACGTCTTCCCCCGGTTACAAGCAAATGGTTAAATTACACTCGCGTGAAGGTCTGGGTGCCTGACCGTGGTCATTTCCCCAAAGAAATAATCTGGGAGAGGAAACCTTTTCTCTTACAGGATGGAGATGACATACAGCAATTTAATTTTATTTCATTGCCCACGTAAACTTATGATGAAAGTGGTAAAATCCTCCCAAGGCTTGTGATTACAGATATATTGCATTTGTGCAATGACAGTTTTAAAGGATACTTGATACTAAACAACATTATCTAACATGACGGAAGGGAGATTGCTTGGTCTTTCCTGAAAATGCCCTGCAAAGCCATTGACTGGTCTTGTCCTGCGCGACCGGCCAAGTGCTGTGAAAACGGTGTCCTCGGTGGGCAGGTCTGAAAAGTGCCCTGCATGCACACAGAGCGTCTTACAAAAGAAAATAAGATACTTTCCATCAAAAGACTATTTTAATTTCTCCTTTGACGTGGTATGGAGTACCACGCATCTGCATGAGCAATAGCTACGGAGAAATACTACCTGATATACTCCACCTTTAGCATATGTATAAAGTGTGCAGTAAAAGGGAATACTGGCATCAGCCATGCTGCGGCTCTCAGTGTTGTCATGGATAGTACGTAACGTGTTTTATATAGAGGTGCCCGTCATTAAAAAAAGTGTCAGAGTGTTTAAAACAAACAAAAAATTTGATATGATGATGGAGGTGTTGGGGGGGTTGGATCTCCCTCAACCAGCCGCCTCAGCAGGCAACCAGATCCGAAACAGGGGCACCTGGAGAGGAGTGGATGAAGACTCGTGTAAGCCAGCTGGTAGAAAATGGGGAAAAGATAAGTATAGTTAAGGCTCAAAGAAATCAGTATGTCTTTTCAGGCAGGGTTCATCACTCTGGAGGTCTCAGGAGGTCTTGAAATTGCTGCTGGGTTTTGCCCTAATACCTTTTTTCAAGAAACAAAAAAGGGTCCTTTCTTCCCAAAGGCACCCTCCTCCCTCTTCTTATGCAATATCTCAGTGATTAAAGCATCCGTTTAGGACGTGGGAGATGCACATTGAAGTTCCTCCTTGCCTGGAGGGGTTTGGACCTAATCTCCAACATCAGGAGAGCATCCAGCCAGCTGGGCAAGCGCATGAGCCGGAGGAGAGGGAGGAGGGGAGATTTCCCCCCCGCCCCCCCAGCCCCACACCACAGCTCCTGGAGGGCTGGGTAGCATAAAATAAAAAAAAATCCTCTCTTTAAAATGAGAAGAAAAGAGAAAAGAAGTGTTCCCGTAGGTCATACGTGTCACACTTTCAAAGAAGAGAGTTGGCATCTTCCTTTTTACCCGCAACGGTAAGTAAGAAAAAATAATGAAACCAGGATTGAACTGCAGTTTCATGAAGTTTTAATGAAGTTTAATGAAGTTTTCATTTTTAATGACGTTTCTCTTTTGTGCTGTTAAATAGCTCCTCCTACCCATGAAAGAGCTGCCAGTGACTTCCCTGGGACAAGTGAAGGGTGGTTTCTGCACACGGAGGGCAAAGCTTTATCACCACGGTTTGTGCTCTGAGCCAATTCCTTGGGTAGGAAGGAAATTATTTAGAAAGCAAATGCTTGTAGCACGTTTAGCAAACACTGCCCAGAAGAAATGATGCTAGGTTTGGTTTGGCTGTGATGGCTTGAATGTGCCACTGCTTTAACCACAGAGGATACTTTACACGCTGGCTTCTCCTGCTCTGTTTGTTACAATAACTCGTGTCCTGGACGCGTGGCAGCGTTAGCAGTAGTGAAAGCACAGGAAAAAAATTGCTATTAGTAAAGAATACGCTATTTTAACAGTGGTTTAAGTCATTCCTTCCAGAATAATAAGGGGGTTAAGCATTACGTCGACCCATTTCCAACATGCCAAACTGTTCCTACAGCAAGCCCAGTGGATTTTCTAACTCTGTTTTGTGCAAAAGGGTGGATAACGGATGAAAGAATGGCTCCATACTGAGTTGGAGGAGACGATGCTTATCGTTAGCCTTTGCAGCGATGGACCTTCATGGCTGAGGTCCTCCCTTGCCCCCAGCTCCTGGGAGGTCTGCGGGGAGCCGTAGCTTCCTCCGAAGCCGCTGATGCAGTGGTGGGCTCTGCGCCTACCGGGACTCATTGCACCGAACTGGAATCTGGGGCGAGGTGCATTGGCTTTAGCTCAAAAAAGAGCTGGATGTATCCACGGGAGTACCTATGCAGCTTTACACTTAGAGAATAGGGATGGGATTCGGTCCCCTGGATGTAGTTATTTGACGCGTTATGGGGGGTATGTGGAACATTTCCAGCTTCTGTTCCTCAGGGTACAGGTCTCCTGCAGGTCCTGCGTCATAGCTGCTGGTCCCCTTTGGCTGGAAGTGAAAATGGGTAAGTTGTTCTTAAAGGGTTTTTGGGGGGCTCCTGGTGGGGTCTAGCAGGCGAGGAGGACGCTAGACCGAGCCGTTATCTGAAGTCAGGCCGCGGCAAGCGGCAAGTGGAAGAGCAGATGTGAGATCTTCCTACTCCATCTCCTGCCTCCCCTTTTGAAGTGTGAGATTAATGACCATATCAGATTGTTGACTTTACAGAGGCTGTAGTCGGGGCTCATGTCATAGTGTGATACTTCAATAGCGGGAGGACGATCCTCGCGTCTGACAAAAGCAGCTAATAAACAAAGATAAATGGAATGTACTTCCAGGTTATTAATGACTTCCCAGCTCAGTAATCTCTAGAAACAATAGGGAGATGTTTACTCAGCAGGTTATAGTTTTACTTAGGTTAACGGCTGTTGAATTAACCGGCGGCTCGGGCGATGCATCAGTGTGTGCCTCACAGCAGCGTCCTGTGGGGACGGATCAAAAGGTATGTTTTGGGTTGGGGGGGAAGGAAAGCTCAGCTGTGACCTGTGTCTTCTCCGCTACGTAGAGACAGGGGGAAAAATAATTGGAAGCGCTCTTTGCCCAGTGCCGCTCAGAAGACGAAGCGCTCTGTTTATCTGCCCGTGTTTGCCTCGTCTTTCTTCTTCATCTTCAAAGCATCAGGCTAACGTTATCCCATTAACGTCCGAGCGGGAAAGGTAAGCAACGGTGCGGGGACAAGCCTCTGTGCTGCTGACGTCCGCAAGCGCCGCCGGGAGCTGGCTCTGGGGGACATCCATCCCCCGCTGGTGCACATTCCCCATGCCCAGGGCAAGGAAAGCCCCGCGCTGCTCGGGTCCTGCTCCTTATGGGATGAGGACGCTGCCAATGGTATGGGCTAAACCACCGCTGCCCGGACCTGGATTTACTGGGAAAACTCAGAGGCGGATGCCTGGCCTTGGTAAGCCCTTTCCAACAGATAAAATGAATCCTGCCGCAAGGGTTTTGCTGGAAAGAGGAGCTGAACGTACACACGTGCGTTCACCCGGGCACCCGGGCTACCAGCAGTGACTGCCCACAGGTAGGGCGATACTGGTTTTAAGTACAGGACTTTTGCACATTCGGGGGAAAAAAAAAAGGTTTTCTTTTTTACCCATGGTTGCCCAGTGGAAGTAGAGCCAAAGCGTAAACGGAGTCACCAAGAAACTGAGGTTTGTTTTTCTATCGCTTTTCTGAACAATTTGAACACTGTAATTTCGGCATGTGGTTCAGCTGAAGGCGATCCCACCGGGAAGCTGCAGGATGTAGAGCAGTTTCTCCATAGGTAACGGTTCTTTAAGGAAGAATTTATTAATTTTTTCTTCTTCTGCCTTCCTTCCAGCTGAAAATCGCTGAGAAAAAAATCTCATGAGCCCGAGCACCCAGCAGGAGGGATGGAGGGAGTGAAAGCACTGCGGTTTTAAAAGGAAAAGAGGTGAAATTCCAAATATTTGGAGTAGCAACACAACCCCAATGTTGCTCTCAGCTTTGCAAATCTTTGGGTGTCGCTCTCGATGAATCCCGCACCCGCTGCCAGCCGACACGAATTACATCTGGTCTCACGCTGCCAGGAGTGGTGCATAGGGTCTTACGTCGAACTAAGATCTTTATAATAAAAAAATAATAATCCCCCACGCTTTCTTACCTCTCGGGCAAGGACGCCGCGAAAGGCAGCGTCTCATTTTCCGCGTGCAACGTCTTGACATGCCGTTGTTTTTTTTAATCGGGCGCTTAAATTATAGCTGGATCGTCGGCGGTCACCTGCTGAGCGGCGCTGTCGTTCGCACTCCCCATCTTCCTGTCTGCTGGTCATGTCAGAAGGTCGCGCAGCGTGAGCGGGCTGATTTATGGGCTC
>NW_009193757.1:0-3303 GCF_000690835.1 Fulmarus glacialis | reverse complement strand
GGCTTTTGCTGGGGCTGGCAGCCTGGTGCATACCCCAAAGCCCTCCCGCCACTTTCTTCTTGCCCCCAGCCATGGCTGATGAGCTCAGTGACCTGCTGCGGGAGTTTGATGAGGTGATGGAGGACTTTGACAGAGGCCCTGCGTGTCAATATGAGCAGCACCTGGAGGAGCTGAAGAGGAAAGCGGGACACAGTGTGTACGACAGCGGCATTGATGAGCTGGAGAGTGAGTCCGGGGCTGGGGAATGAGGAGTCCTGGGGGAGGATGGTGTCCATCGGGATGGAGTTGCTTTGGGAGCTCTGGGGTTCCTCCATGGTATTTGCTGATCCCACCTCCGAGTTGCCAGCCTGACTCATCTCTTGAGGGCTGGATGAGTAGCATGGGGTGATGACCATGGGATCCTGGCCCAGGGCCTGCTGACATCTGCTGGGGCACCTTCTGCTGGGTTGGCTGCTGCAGGACTGCAGAAGGCTTCAGATAGCCGGGAGCTCAGAGGGAACCAGTTCACTGTAATAGCCCCGAGGACTCCTCGTGGCCATGCCCAGGCGACCTCTGGTGCTGTTTGGCCTGGCAGAGAAGCTCAGTTCCCTTTTTCCAAGCGTTCCTTGCAGCAGGGGAAGAGAGATGGGTTGGCCAAGAGTGAGGGTGCATCAGGGACCCTATGCCACGCACGAGATTGGTCCCTGGTCCTGCAACTTGTTTATAAGGCGCCTGTGCCCGTGGACTGATCCTTTGCATCTGCAGGTACCAGCACGTCCCCAGGAAGCAGTCTTAACTCCAGCGAGGAGGACCTCAACACCCCTGCCAATGCTTACCCCACCAAAGGTGAGGCTGAAAGATCAGTCCCAAGGGCTGATGCAGGGCTTCCTTCTGCGTGCTTGGCTTGGCTCGGCAGCGATGGGCCTGAGGCGGGGCGGGGGGGTGTGCCAGTGGGGACCTGCAGGATTTGGAGGTGGGAATGAGTCCTGGCTGGATCCTGGAAGAGGTATGAGGTTGGATTGGCATGTTCCCAGTCGAGGCTAGACTGAGCCAGAGGGAGGGAGGGTCACAGAGAGGGGCTCTGCTCCTGGCTGGGGAAGCACAGGATTGTGCAGGGATGAGGCAGCACCCTTCCCACCATGTACAGGTCCAGCTCTGGCCTCAGCTGAGCCCTTGCTGACCGACCTTGTGTGCGTGGGAGGACGTGCCCTGCCTCTCCGCTTTCGGGCATTGAGCCTGAAGCGCTGCTGGCTGGGTTATGGGATGCTGATCTGTGTGATACCTGCGGCACCATCCTACCCCCAGAGCCTGGGCCTGAGATGAGGAGCAGAGGGGGTGTAGGGGGTGGAAATGCTGTGTGTCCGCAGGTCAGGGTTAGTCCTGGGGTTTTCCTTCCTCAAGCACCGTCCTCGGTGAAACCCCTTGCTCCTCAGCCCTGTCCTGTGCGTGCACACGGGGGGAGCACCCTGCCCTGGGGACGGGTGATGCTAGAGCTGCTCTTACGCCCCATGCGAGCGCGGGACTCCAGAGCCAGGCGGTGCTGGGCAACTGCTTGGAAAGGTTCAATGCTGTTGTTTTGATGCCTTTGGTACAAGCGTGGGCTGTAATTCCCACCAGGACGCTGTGCTCGGGTGCGTTTGGCTGGGGTTATCCCTGAGCTGTGCAGCGATCGGCCCCCGTTGCATGCACAGCCCCCGGTAACCCCCTGCCACCGCTGCCAGGCAGCACCCAGCTGGTCCAGAAGCAGCAGGCAGCCGGAGCAATTGTGGTTAGAAGCAAGGGGTAGGGATCTTTCTTCTCCCAAATTAGGGCTGGGGGAAGGGGATGGGAGAGACCTGACGGTGTGTTTCTCTCGGCTAGCTAAGCTTGGAGACACGCAGGAGCTGGAGGAGTTCATTGCGGATCTGGATAAAGTGTTGGAGGGTATGTACGCACGCAGCTCTGATCCCTGTCCTTCCCGAGCCCCAAGTTGCATCCAGCATGGCAGGACGCCTGGACTGGGGCTTCTCCGCTGTCTCTGGCTTGGCGGAGCCTGGCCCGGCACCCTCCCAGCTGGGGCTCCTGCTGCAGGGGCTTAGAGCCGGGTTTTGGCTGCAGGGGTGGAATCCTTCTGTCTTTTCTTTTTGGGGGGGGCTCATCTGGATGTCACCCCCCCATCTGCCTTCAAGCTCTTTTAGCTGAGGCAGAAATTCCACTGCTTGAGTGTCTTCCCTCTCGGGTGCCTCAGTTTCCCCCAACTGGTGAAGTGGCGGTGGCGGTTCTGTCCTGGTGGGGGGGATTGGGGATGTGAAGGCCAGATTGGTCCTGGCAACGAAGGCCTGCAAAAAAGGTGGCCAAACAGCGCAACCTGCAGAGCTATTGACATTTTCAGGAGGAGGTACGGATGCTTGTGGCTCTCGGCCTGCAGCATCCCTCTGACTGCTGCTCAAAGGCTTCTCTTTGCTACGGGGAGGGGAAGGTGAGCAGGAGGAAAAGAGTATTTTTCCTTCTGGTATACCCCAGCCTGGAAAAAATCAGCCCTGTGGAAGTATCCCATCTGGAGGGAGGAAAGTGAGGATTCAGACTCCATAAAGACCATCTAATGCATGCCTCTGGGAGTGCCCCTGCAGGCGTGTTGGCACTGAGTGAAGGCATGGGCAGGTCTCGGAGTGAGCCTTCTGCATCTGCGAGTGGGAACCGCTTCAGGGTCTGTGCGGCGGCAGAGAGGGGAATCCCAGCCCTCGGGGAGCACGGCTGGTCGTGGTCTCCTCCTGGTAAAGGGCTTGGCTGCAGGAACCCTGGGGAAGGTCGAGATGCCGCGCTGGGCAGCCCTGGCAGCTCTACCCAAGCAGCTCTACAGTCCTGTGAGGTTGGCTGGTCCCCGATAGCTTCCTCACTGGGGAAACTGAGGCAGAGGCCACACTTCCCCTCCAAAGAGGTCCCTGAGCGACAGGCTGGAGGCAGAGAGAACTTGATTTAAAAAAGAAAAATTCCCCCTGAGGCAGGCTGCGTAAGTCACAGTTCTCAGTATCTGTTCCCTTCCCTTCTGAGGGTCCAAAATGAGGTGGCTGGTGGGAAGTGCTGCCTGCTGGCCCTGAGCCATTCTGGGAGGCAGTGGAGCAGGCAGGGGACCAGAGCCCCCCCAGCAGATTTCTGCTCTAACCCTGCTGCTGGTGATACCTGGGGGGGGTCCAGTGCACCTGACAGCCCTCCTCCCCCCAACAGTCATCTCACCAATCTTTTTTCCCCTCTCTTGATTGTCCTGCAGAGATGTGAGATGTGGGTTTGGTGGCCAGTTTGGAGAGGAGGACCCACAGCAGATGAGCCCCGTGCCTCCCCGAAGCC
>NW_009193756.1:8122-11025 GCF_000690835.1 Fulmarus glacialis | reverse complement strand
TTAGAGAACAGGGAAATGTGGAATGGTCAGGAACATCTTTTTCAGCCTTTCCACTTTTCCCAAAGAAGAATCTCAGCCTCTGTTTTTCTGCCTGCGAATACAAACGCAGATTTATGAACGAGCAAATCTCAAACAAACCTTAGTTCACGTGTGACCATTTCGTGTTGCTCTGAGTACAACCTGTGCTTTGGCTTTCTTTGAGGGATCCAAATTTGGGAGTGGCTGGTGGTCTCTTTTTTTCCCTTTAAAAAATTTTCTTAGCCTATAAAATACTTGAAAAATAATTTTTTAATATGTAGTTTAAGATTATGGACTGTCTTTGTATTTCTTATCTCTGAGTTTACTCAGCACTGAGACTACCAAAACAAAATCATCCATTATGCTTGAGATTTTTATTAGCTCCTAATCTAAGAGCTGACAAAAGAAATGGGAGATTACTTCAAGCAGTGGGACCTGCGAGTGTGTGAGCAGCCCTGGGGTGAGGCTCCGAACATTTTACACCAGTGAGAACTCACGGGCGCGTTTCCTGAATACAGCAAGTACTCTTCTCTTTTAGATTTTGGAATAAAACAGATGATAGGTGATAGCTTGAAAATAATGGGAAACATTTATGACCCAAGAGTCCCTTTCCGTAAACCTGTGCAGGGGTTCTTCAGTGTCCAGCGCTGACCCTCTGAAGACTTTCACCTACGCTCACGATCGGTGCGTATTTGCTCCCACGGGGAGCCAAAGCCCCTGCGCCCTGCGAGACAACGAGCAACCCCCGCGCCCCACGCGATGGGGAGACGCGCAGGTAAGAAGCAGTCCACAACGAAATCACCCTCCAAACGCCTGTCCCTGAAAGGCACCTGGGCCGTCTTTCATGCCATGCATGATTTCAGTTTTAACCTATTAAATCCCCACCAGAAGTGATAAAATATCAGCTGTATTAAGGCAATTGCTCTGAAACAGAGCTGGGAAGCTTTATAAAATATCTTTACTGCTGTGGTTATGTGTGTTATTCTCAGGGGATTTAAAAGCAGCAGCCAGTAAAGCACCTGTCAGCTTGCAGGTTATCATTAGAGATCACAGCTAGCATAGCACTTGGGTTTGTCTTTTTGTAGTCCAGTGTCCAGTTCAACGTGGAACTGGATCAAGGATGCCGTCGGTGTATGAAAGGAATTATCAGCAGGTCGTTCGGGCAGGTGACGTGGGCTCTGTTCTCCTGTATGCTACCAGCCTTTTGGGTTTCTTTCTTTTTTTTTTCACCAACTTGTTTTCCTTACCTTGATCAAGAGTTTTAAACCTTCTGCAACCCTACATACAATCATTTTAATTAAGATCAGCAGTGCACTTTGAAATCCTCAGATAAAAGGCAGTCAATAAATGCAACAAATTAAATTTCCAAGAGGAGTTAGGCAAGATAAGAAAAGTTCCAATCCTCATGCTTGCATTTTAAGGAAACATGAAGAATCTGGGGCCTAAGTATATTCTAGAATATTTTTAGATCTAGGCATTTCACTTTTATTATTCAGGTCAAAACAACACTCTATGTACCCTATACCTTCGAGGTATTTTGTCTCTACTTTTTGACCTCAGCTTTACAAGTCTGTTTTATAATTTACGTAATTAGTTGGGTAGTGTGTAGGTATGTATCCACATGTATATATGATTTTATGTCTAGTTTGACTTTAGAAATAAGGAGAGAGTTTCCAACGCTGCAAACACTTCCACATGCACTTAAACACACATAATTAATGCCATGGAGATTACTGAAGGAAAACAAAATGCATTCCTGAAGACGATGGGGATCATTCACTTACATTACCAAAGCAAGATTAAACAGAGATGTTTGTCATATAAACGGTCAGTTGAGAAATTCCCAAGTAAGTAAATTCAGAGTAAAAATCGCTATTTTTTCCAGTGTCCGTTTTGCTTTCAGTACAGGTTTGTTTATGGGGTTTTTTCGAGTCATTCTGGAATACTCAGAGGCGGGAGGTAAATTAAATGGAATGAAATAAACACAGGTTCCTGCGATTCTTGTGTCAAAACCCTTTTTGGGTGGAACTGAAAAACTGGAAAGTCCTAACAGACACACATGCCACGGTTCTTCGAGCGGCTGCCTTAGCCTTGTAGTGCTTGTTGTCTGCAAACAAGTACATTAATATTGCAGTGATTTATCTACTGGAGAAGTGAGGTTCTCGCTGGATTGCAGAATGCATCCGGACCAGCTAATGAGCACATTCTTCACCATCAGAGAGGCTGTGGAGGGCTTGCAAATATTTTAGACGTGATTCACAGAGCCAAAAGGTCTTGTTTACTGATATGCTATTTATACCTAGCTCAATTAAACTTCTTTGGAAAAAAAAAATCAAGGATGCCAACACTGGCAGTGCAGTTGGAAGGGAGTATCTCCTCATGAAAAAGGTTAGAAAAACACCATTAATAACTTTGATAGATTCTTTCAGGCATGCTTATGCCCTAGTCTTTGTCCAGCTGCATCAAGTATTCTATATGGTGCGATTCTGGCAGCAGACGGGATCAGCCGGAGTTCAGCCGTGTCCCAGCGGCAGTCAGCCTCAGGCGCCGCGTCCGTGGGGCCGAGCTCTGCCCCGGCAGCCCAACCTTCGCCCTGCCAGGAGCTGAGCTGCCAGCAGCGCCCGCTCTGCCGCGGGGCCCCGGGGCCACCGCCCCCAGGCAGGGTCGGGTCCTGGAACCGAAGACCTGCAGCGAAACCCTCCTGGGAGCAATACTCTCACCTCAAGGTCTTTCCTGAGCAGAAACGTTTCTGCTTGGCCCGGCTCCTCATGAGCACCTGGTAGAAAAATAATGGCTCATTCTCAGTGCTCAGTAGTTGCAAAGCCTTCGGGATGGAGACAGAGAACTGGGTGGTGAGAGCGGCGGGGGGGGGGGCGAGAGGGGGG
>NW_009193756.1:0-7858 GCF_000690835.1 Fulmarus glacialis | reverse complement strand
GCGAAGCACAGAGGGCCTGGCAGGGAACAAGCGGCTCTGCTGAGGTCAGGTCGGCTCCGCAGGTCCTGACTTCATAAGCTAGAGAAGAGGTAAGTCGCCAGAAGGTCCCATTCCTTGTGTTTGTCGCAGGCTTAGAGAGATGCCTGCGTAAAGGAGAAAGCTAAAGAATAATTCATACCATTTGAATCTCAGTTTCTTGGAAATCCAGGTCCTCCAAACCTGATGGTTAAAAAGATCAAAGCTCTATGCGTAAAGTTCAGTGCTATTTCCTGGAGCCTTCACGGTGGAGTTAAATACCTTGCCTTGAAACTCACGTTAAAGTTTGTAGACTCTTCCTGGTACAGGAACAGCTGGAGCTTTTGAAGGGGTCTCCTTGCAGAGTGCAGCCGTACCTTATTCAGCCCCTCGATGAAGAGCAAGAAGCCTGTGAGATAAGCGTGAACGTTCACGTGGCAGTGAGCACTAGGAGCATTGACATAAAATATTGAGACGTAAATTAGTGGTGGAAAGTAAGCACAACAGCCTTTATATAACACTTTAAAATGATTTACCCATTAAATAATAAAGGTTTTGTTCCCTTAATACACTATTAATAAATTTCAAACCATCGTATCCTTAAAAAAATGTACTTCAGGCAAGTGGAAAGCAGACTAATGTGGATTTAGAAAGAGGTTGGGAGTGCAACAAATTATAAATGCTTTCTACTTTATCAGCATTACAGAGTACTATTAATTTTAAAAATAGCTTTTAAAAACATACATGGCATACCATAATGGAGATGGCTGTGTTTCAATACATCATCCTGATGACTCTTTCCACAGCAATGAGTTATGCAGACGCACCAAGCTCTGTTTTGCAAATACGGTATGTATCATGCTGCAGCTGAAAGTTAAAAAAAGCAGTTTTGTCTTTTGATTCAGGATTGTGCTCTGCCGGGACTTCCGAGTGCGAGTGCTTGCGGACGTGCTCTGTGTGCGCATCAAAGGCCGGGACGCTCCCTCCCACTGCGTATCTCTCAAGGAAGCACCATCCCTGCAAAATTTCCATTGTTCATTATCCCCGTAGAGGGTTGGAATCAGACCACTAATACACATTTTGAATGATTAAAAATAAAGATGTTAATGGAAAATGCTAATGTAGCTGAGTAGCTCCTTTAAAATACTCTGTCTATAAAAGTTTTCAGTGCTAATTGGCATAAGCGTCCTCAGAATGATGCGTTATGTCTGTCTAAATGATGAAGGAGGTAGTTGCCATAGCAAGGCCTGTTTTTATTGACTGCTTAAAGGAAAGAGACACATAAAACTGTAACTGAGGCCAGAAAACGAATTAGAAAAATCCCTGGGTAGCTCTAACTTATACTCGAGCTTGCTTGCTTGCTTTTTTTTTTTCCTTAGACTGCACGGTTCTCTACTCCTCATAAAATAGCAATTACATATATAACAGAAGTCAGCGACCCGTTACGGCAGCCCGCACAGGCTGGGTAAAGCTCTGCCTTCTCGCAGGCTGGAAAGGCCCCACAGTCCCCAGACCCGATGCCCCCCGGCTTTCTGCTCAGCCTTCGGCGTGCCCCCGCACCCCTCCCTTCCAGCGTCGGCGGCTTCGGTCCAACAGGGGCAACAGCCCTGCCTGCGCGGGTGTGTGACCGTGCCATCCCTCCCCGTCTGCCAGCTCCTCATCCCTTCGCCCAGCGGCCGTTTTCTAACCTATTTGCCGGTTTCACCCACGCTGCAGAAAGGCTCCAGGTCTGCTCGGCACGGAGACCCCGCGGGGCTCGCAGCAGCGCGGGGCTGGTCTGCCGCTGCGAGACAGGCTGCAGCAAGGAGCCGTGCTGGACACACAGAGATCCTCGGCGAAGACCGCGAGAACAGAGCCAGAGTTTGTGTCAGGTAAGGCATTGGGAATATACACTTGGGTTTCTCTCTCGTGTGGCCTCTTGTGTACGCACTAAGACGTGAACTCCAGTTCAAGCTTTCTCTTCAGCTGGGCCATTCCTAACTTTTCTTCCCCAATATTTATGCACAGAACTAAATTGTCGCTTCCCTTGCAGATAAGAATATTACTTACAGAGCATGTGTGTGCTGCATTAATGTGTTCCCTAGTCACATTTTATTTTATTTAGTAACATAAGAATATCCCTAAATTTAATCACCATTTACTGGCTACCTAATTCAACCCAAAAGACCAGAATTCACTAAAAGGCAGAAGATTTGTTCTTTACAAGCATTAGAATAATGATCAGACACTAGCTCAGGCTGTCATGATAAGGTTAGCACAGTCATTTATTATATTACTTTATCACTTTGTCCACCTAGAAATGGCAAACTCCATTTACCCGTGTACTGCTCTGTTCACCATCCTTCCTTCAGGCTTTCACTCGCGCCTTCCTACCAGCGTACTTCTACTGAGCTAGTCAGGTTGTGTTGCCTGTTGGGGACTACGGTAATTGAATCTGCCTTCGTGCTCTTCCATGCCGATGTCCAGTTAGATGGAGTTGGAGCTGCATTATGATATTCTTAGTCAAATGAATATCAGATGCAAAATCATCTCTCTTCATAACGCTTATGTAGCCCTCTGTTTCCTCTGTTGTTGATGTGATTATACAGATAAATACTTCTGCTGGAACTGTGCTGTATAAAATCTATATAATGACAGGTACAAGGAAATTCCTTTGCCCAGATTTACTTCCTCTTGCCGCTGTGCAACAAGGAGCCGTAAATCTGGCTTCGTCTGCGGCCGATAGCTACATTCCAAAATCATGTTGTGAATGCGTGTGCATGTCAGGCTGTGATGGATGGATACACACACAATAGTCACAATCAACCATCGCCAGCAATTCACTTTCTTTCTTTCTTTCCCAAATTTTCCTAGTACTTCACACATAAGTTTAATATCCAACGGCACCTTCTCCCGATTATAACTCAGACCATCATGTGATGCTTCTGTAAAAACAGCTTTAGAGTGCCTAGTCCCTCATACAAGCGCCATGGACACACAATACGCTCACCGATTACAAACGCATTCGGCAGATTCAAACCTGTTGCGAAGGCTGACCCCCTCACTTCACGCCAGGTCGTGTATCGTGCCCGTGCTACGCCAGCTTTATAACAGATCAGATACTGTCTCACATCCAGTAGAAAATGTGAGTCAACATCAGTATCAACTTAGCATGCTGGCTAGAATACCGGGAATTTAACTGGGTATTCATCCTTGCTGCACATCAAATCTGTATGTTGGGTCCTACGAAAGGACAGAGACTTTGTCTTAATGGCCATGGAGCCCCTGCCCGAAGAGCAGATTAAGTCTGTTTGCGTAGCATCCAGGTATGCTGCAAGCTGTAACATCATTCTCTCATTTTTCCTATTATATTATGATCAACTGCTATTACTCGAGAGTATTTCAGCTCCATTCATCATGCATACACAGAAAAATGTTCCGCACCATCATTCTGAGAGTAAGCTATCTAGCTTAAAAGAAACACGATCATTTCTGCTTCAAGCAAATAAGAAGAGACTTTCTATTTTGCACATCACTGCGTTCTACATTTTGGCATTGTTTATTTTACTGAGCCTACATTACGGAATTAAAATATTAATGTATCGGTGTTATTTAGATGGTAACTTGAGTATGTCTCTCATTTATATGAATTTCTCAGGAGGGAGATGTTTCAAAGACCCAATCAGAGAACAGAAATAACTTTATCTTTTAAAATCACGGAACATCCTCTCCCTTTTTCCCAATTACGGGTGTCAGTGACCCCAACAATGTGCTCAACACGTGTCGGTCGTCCCAGGTCATCTGTTCAGCACCTCTGGCCCATTTCTAGTTTTCCCAATTCAGCGCTCCTGCCTTTCCGTGTCTCTGGGCTGTTTTTCCATCACCTTCCCAGCGCTCCGGGGCTGAAGGAGGGAGGGTGCTTGGGGGTTAGGGCGCAGACTTGTTCAAGCAGGTTTGTTAGGAAAAGCTCTGCTGGGAGAGCCCCACAGGTGATTAACAGAAATCTCAAAAAGTAGTTTACATTTCCCAGAAGAGGTGGAACTGTTATGCTCTCTCAGTGAGCAGCATTCGCTGGCTTCCAGGCAGCGCTTCGGTGTGTGCGTACGCTCTGGCCACAGAGGCATCACCACCCAAGAAGTCTCTGAGACAACCTAGACGGAGGGAAACGAGTGTGGCGATGGGAGGTATAGGCTTCACAGGGTCCCCACATCTGGACTGGCGGCTGGAAAACCTCAGGTCTACTTTCCCCTCCTGAGCTTCCGTGATCATCGCTACGAGAGCAGGGGAGGGGTGTCTGCCCCTGGCTTGTACGTCCCTACGGCAGTTGACCAAACTTGACTAAAAACATGAGGGCTCTTGTTGGGAAGTGTCATTTTCAGATGTGCTTCTCTCCCACCCCGACTCTTCGGACAGAGATGTGTTTTAATGGCCCCTCCATCTGGGTGCTGATTCAGACCGTGAGCTCCTCGAAGCAGCCCTGAGCCAAAGGAGGGCATATTTTCCAGTGACAGGTCAAAAGAGTTACAGCTCCTTAAATCAAATTAGTAGACAGCATCGGAGTGGGAGCCTCTGCGAGACGAATGAGCTGGCAGTTTTTAAAGAGTAACAGCGAGGTAATAAACAAGATTAACACAAAACTAATGGAGGAATGGAGATAAATACAGGGAATGCCCATGTAATGTCAGAGAGGGTTGCATGCCAGACTTCTGGCAACGTGTTTGAGACAGGAGTAGGTAACATGTACCCACTAAATCACAGACATAAATCCTGTGCTGTGTTAATGGAACATGAATGATCTGCTCTGAAATGAATGGGAAAAAGAAAGGGAATTCACTGTTCGTGATAAAAGGAGCTGCTGACCTAAGCTGCTCCTTTTTGTTCGAGCCAGGTTTGGAAAGGCACTTCAGCTGCCTGACGATGCAGACGGGTGTGCACATGGCGCTCAGTCCCCCAGCTTTACAAAGACACCCCCTGAGGAAGTCAGGGTGCCACAAAAAGGCTCCCATAGCTGTTGCTTTGAAAAAAAGAGGAAATTTATACTGGCAAGTTGATTCCGAATTACATACCAAGACCAAAAGGAGGTGAAAATGGCCCGTTCCTTCCCTTTCAGTCAGGGCAAATCCCTTTCAAAAGCCAAGACAGCCCACACCAAGCCATGAACCTGCATCGCGGGTCTATGAAGAGATTTCAGTGTGTCAGAGCTCCAGGTACAGTCTGAAGTCTTAGCTGTTTTTGGTTAAACATCAATGAAAGAAAGGAGTTTATTGGTTAATAGGTGGACTTATTACTACCAGAAGTACAAAAGCCTCTCCAAAGGAAAAGATGATTTTGTGGCTACAGCACAAGGCTGAACCTTTGCAGCTCTGATGCAGAATTGCCCTGCTAGTGTAAGCAGGTCTTGTGAAGTTCCTTGTCCTTCAAACTTATTTGGACAAAATCTGGGTAAGGTAAAGGATAGTATCTTTTATTATGTGACCTGATACACTTGGAAAAAGGAGTCAAGCTTTTGAACTGACAGACTTCATCAGATCCCAGCTCTACCCACTCCACCGGTTCCAGCTGTATCAGTCTGGAGAGGTTTACCTTCTCTCTACAAACCTTCCTCCCTTCTGCCCGCAGACCATCAAAGTGTAACGAGAGGATTATTTGCCTGCTCCTCTGAGCTATGGAGTGTGACTGTGCAAACACCTGGTTACAGTCCGGCACTTGTCAAGCGCGTTCCTATTAGCGTCCACACCTGGAGAACAATAAAAGAGGAGACGTTAACAGGGGCTCGAAGGGCTGTGAAGTGGAGAAAAGCCTGTAGTGCAGTGCCCTGAGCTCTGCCTGAGACCTGGAGAGCTACCAGAGCTTTCCCGAGCTTCCACCATCGGCACAAACACATAATTAGCGACGTGAGAGCAGAGATGGACGCGGAGCTGATTACGCAGGAGCCATCCTAGCAAACGGGCTTGCGAAAGTCTCGTTGCAAGGCAGGGTTTGTCATTTGGAGCTGGGCTCACGTTTTAGACATGTAAGCTCATACTTGGATTGAAATCCCTCAGTGTTGTTTGGTGTCCTTACAACCGTTTGAGCAAATAATGGAAACTATTACATTTGTGATTTTGTCTGCCACTGCTCGTATGGCACAGAGATGCCTTTCATTCTTAAGTGGTGCATGGTTTCAACTTGCAAGAACATTCGATAAACTGTAGCTAAACTATAGGGCAAGAAATACTTTCTTTTAAATCCATAGTTGTTTTTTGAACTTGTGAGCAACCAGTTAAACTAGATGGATTTAGAAAGGCCCTACAGTGTTCTTGTGTTGAAATACCAAATGATAAACACCATTTTTCTTGTGTCCCTGCAGAAACAAGACAGCCTAGGGTAACATAAAATTTTCTTTTACTTCCTTCCAACAATGGCATATTTCTTCTTTTAGAGGCTGATTAATATTTATTACTATAGTAAATGGCAACTTAAATATATGCTAGCAGTTCCGCCGTATATCATTAATTTAAGAAAACAGGACACCTGCTATCAAACTACAATGGGTCCTTCTACAATGAATAATGGCAGTGATATGGCAACCTTTTAAAAGGAATTACTGGAGTGTCGTGATACCGATTTAAATGGCAACACGTTACCATGCAGAAGCAGATCATTCCAACCCGTGCATATGATCACACGGGTAATCAGTAAGTGAGGTGCCTTAGGTTATGCACTGCGAGTGGCAACAAAAAAATTAAGAAAGTGGGAAAACAGTCACAACCTGAACATGAAAATTAGTGTTCTCCTCATAAAGGATATAGAGAGAAGTCCTTCATCCTTTGTCCATCCTAGGTGCGGGGATGCATTCGGCAGGGCTGGTGGGCACTACTGCACGTTTTGTAAAAGGCTGCTCTTAAATTCTTCCAAAAGAGGGTTTGAAGTTGGAGCTGGGAGAGAGACTTTGGGTGCTGTTTTTTGATTAAGAAGATACTTTACAGAGGAGGAATCTTTGTTTTCGAGTATTTTTCTTTTTGAGATGCCTGAGTTGTTTTCAGATGTGCCTTTTGGAAAGTTAAAAGAGGACTCTTAGTGTCAAAATGAAAAACTATTTAATCCATAAAACAACATACCAGACTCTAAAGAGTAGCATCAGATAAGGTTAGTTCTACTTTGTTAATGGTTCTATTTTTTAACTACAATGATCTGCAAAATTACTTTTGTTACTTTTGTATTCTTGCACTTCTAAGGTTTCTCACTCTGGTAGTAAAGGTTTAAATGCCATAACACTTCAGTCCTCAAATAAAGACAACTCAAAGCCTATACAGACACATACAGACACATATGTGATGCAGGACCAAAACAGAAGGCCGCTGCTTTATTTACATGTACTTACTATGCACAGTAAGGAATTAGGGGTGATGGTCTCTGCCATTTGTAGGCTAAAAGGTTTACAGCGCAGAAGCAAACCCCTCCTGCTCCAGGACGGCTTCACCGAGGCTCGGACACCACAACCGGCTCCCGTGATCTCTAATGGCTGGTCTTTGTCCGCCCTCATCATCTCCACCGCCTTTCCAACCGCGTGACCGGCCAGTGCCCTCCGGATCCCTCTGCTGACCTTTCACAGCCTCATACGTCAGCTAAATGCCGCCCTTCACCCTGGAACATCCTTTCTGGGACATTTCTCCGTTTCTTTGTGCACGCCCACGGCTTTCTCAAGAGGTTTTGCCTCACCCAGGTTCAGTTTCCTCCCTTCCCAGATTTGTCTTCCTACCAGGTGGGACAAAGCCACTCCGTCCCTGGCAGCGGGGCCGGCTGGGCGAAGGATGCTGACCGGGCGATGGAGCCCCGTAACGCCCTCAGCTCCCCGCCCTGGGCGAAGCTCATGCCAACCTCG
>NW_009193755.1:10273-37051 GCF_000690835.1 Fulmarus glacialis | reverse complement strand
GAGGCCCGGCGCTCTGGGAAGGGCAGGGCTGGAGCCGCACCTCCACATGGCCCGGAGGGGCCGGGGGTGGGCACCGGCCCCCGAGCCCGGCCGCCACCCGAGTGTGGTGAGGGGCTCTGGGGTGCCGTTCCCCGCCTCTTCTCTCTCTTCTGTGTCTCTCAGTGCAGGCAATGACGGACAGAGCTGTTCGGTTTTCTCCCTTCCTTTTCTTCCCTCTCTCTTCCTTTCCTTCCCATCCTTCCTTTTCCTCCCATCCTTCCCTTTCTTCCCTTCTTTCCTTTCCTTTCCTTCCTGGCTTCCTTCCTTACCTCCTTAAAGGCTGACGTCCCCAAAACAACCCTGGATGTCTTTCCCCTGTAGGGGTAAAAAAAAAAGGTGAGAAGTAGGGGAGGAGAAATCTTACAGCATAAGTCATTCTGAAAAACTGAACAAAATTCTTCCATTTCAGAATGAAAACAACAGCCTTAAGAAAGGTTCATGCAACAATTTCCCCTTTTTTACCTTTAATAAATACAATATAATTACTGTAATTACATTAGTGCTATGCCTTAGGATAACTAATCATAACTCATTCATATTTCTCGAAGTTGCCTATATGAATTAATGACTTACTTATTATTATCTCTTTAGTTTGATACTTAATACATGTATATTTTTATAATCCAGGTACTTTAACTATATAATCATTAGAGTGCAATTATTCTGTCATGCAGTTATTCTTCTGCCTAGATCAAATTAATGTTAATATACAGATATTGTGGAGCAGAACCACAGTGTAATGCCTTCATAATTGTAGTGCCGAAGAGTGTAATTGTAGGCGCGATGCTAGAAAAGGGAACCAAGATCTTCTCTGTACAGAAGAGCTGAGGAAGGAACTTCAGGGCAATCGCTGAAGGATTAGTTAGATAACATAATTCATACAAAAAAAGCCACTTTTGTGCCGTATTCAGCCTCATACAGGTGTGTTAATTCAAACCCCATCCAAGACGGCAGCGTTTCCCCAACTGGGCTTTGGACATATCCTCGTTCTCCCCCTGCTCCTCTTATTTCACTATCCATTAGATTCACTTGCCCAATATGTGAACCCTAATCCTTCACTTTTAAGTTTTAGTAATACTTTGGGCTCGGTCTTCCTTTTGTTAGGAGAGGAAGATGACTAGAAACATACTGAAATACATACAAGTGTTCCATAACATAAAATCCAACACAGAAGTATTTCAAATTGATCTGTATACTTCTTTTCAGCTCAGATTCCTTACTGGAAAAAAATGTTAAATGGACTGAATTAATTATGGGCCACCGGTCTTTTCATTCAGCCTCTTCTTTTACTCTAGTGGATAGTCATATTAACGTACGCATTCGTGGATTGAGAACTACGTCCTCAAACCTGCCCTCTTCACCATATTAGTTTGGACTATCATCTTACTCCGCCTGAGTATCATATGCTAGTGAGAAGAATGACAATTATTGCAGAAAATGGTATGCAGAGCACAGGAAATATTCTAAAAATCTCTATAAACAGTTTATTGCAGGCTGTTTTCCTGCTTTAGAGATCAGATTTCCATCAAATGAAGTCACTGCTGTGGGACTTCTACAGTGTTCAGTTCTCAATATTTTCCTCTGGGATTCAATCAATTCGAGCCTAATGCTGGGCTCATTTCGGTGATCGGTAAGTTTCCCATTGACTGTAACTGGATAGACCCAGGACACAGTTCAGATTTTCAACTCAGGTACTAGGAACAGAACAATTTAATTGGTTCCTTTATGCCCAACATCTTGCTAAGACAGACGATGTCTTCTCAAATTTGCTCTTTATCCTGGAAATTATACAGGTATCTCACTGACCTTCATCTTAATTGGGAAGTCAAAGTTGGCCCCAATGATAAGTCAGGCTGGCATGACTAGAAACTTCGCTCTCTGACCTCTCCTCAGAATGAGATAAAAAATGTGTGGTGGCACACTGCAGCCTTCTCTCACACTCCCCATTTGTATTTGTGGGTACTATCTCCTGGAGTTGAACCTGTCACCCTGTCTCAGGCTTTGCCTTCTCTACTACATTTGCAAAAAAAGCTGTTGAGCAGGAGAAGGTTTTGTGATGTGCCTGACCTAGGAGAAAGAGAATTTGTTTCTGGTCAGTGACACCAGTGTGGGCACTGTACAGACCCAAGTGGCTCTGCCACCTGTTCCCTTGGGGACAATATGGAAAAAGCCCTGAGATGCCTGGGGACAACACAAAGGGAGGGTGGTCTTTGCCTGCATTTGGGTGGTGATGTAGCCCTGCATTCCTAAAGCACATGTGGCACTCAATGAAATAATCTGCGTGTGCTGGGGAAAAAAAGGAGGGTTCATGGCAGCCAACAGACTGTTATTTAACAGTCCCAAGGAAATTACGTAGTGCATCGAAGTATGTAGATGTGTACCTTTCCCACTGTATTATCTTGTTTCATTCCCACAAAATACAAGGTTAGAGCTGAAAACTGAAATGAAGAGGTGTCTTTATTAATAGGCTATAAATGAAATAGGAACAGCTGTTAATACATCGAAAGAGAAAAAGTGAAAATGGACCCATTAATGAATGAAGAGAGGCAAAGAAATCAATGAGGGATCTCCAGTGGTTGAGTTGCTGGGCTGCCTCTTTATCTCCGTTTTTAATTGGTCTTTAACAAGAAGAGTGGTATGGACATTTGGGAAGGAATAGAAGCCTCGCCAATACAGCCACTAATGAAGGCCAGGTAAGAAAATACTTTGTACAACTCTGTGATAGGTTGGGATCAGCAGATCTGGACAATATGCTTCTCAGGTTTTTAATTTAGCTAATGAATGGACTGTGTCACTGGCAATTAATTTTGAAAAGTGCTGGAAAACCAAGGAAGTCTCAAAGGATGAGGGGAGAGGGGGATTAAATACAGTACTAACCTTTACAATGGAGGAAAAAAGTCACGTTGGTAGGTCTACGTTTCAGCGCCAGCAAAAAGTGAAAGAGAACGTGCCAAACAGGGGACTTCAGTGGTAGCATAGCGGTGTGCGAGAGCTGAGGGTGTGACACCCCTAGAAGGCACGTTCTGCTGATAAAAGACTCACAAACCTCAAACATTAAAAAATTTGTGCCAGGAAAACTGTATTACCTGTTTGGGCTCTAATTGCAGCTGTGTAGATGTTGGAAAAGAGCCAGTAAATTTCACATATCCACATTCTAGCAAACCTTTGCCAGAACTTCGTAGGAAATATTACTAGGGTAATAGAGCTGAGCAGTATCAGGTGGCCTCAAAATCCGTCAGAAGACTACTGGAAACTGGAGTACTGTGAGCGGAAGATGGGTATATAATAAACTGAGTGAGCATCAGCAGTTGCTTTGTTTTAACATTTCTGCTTGTGCTTAGCTGAGATTGTAAACAATGTCAGCTCCTTAGGCAACACTGCCTTGGGAAGGCTTCACCCACAGCCAAATGGGGAGATAGTAATTTGGACAGGCGTGTTAGAGTGTCAGCAAAGCAAAAGGAGAGAAATATTGTTGAGGAACTAAGCCAAGCTATCAACAAGGAGATGGTATTTAAGAACAGCGTTTTTCAGCTAGATTTTGGGAAGAAATAGCGACTACTGAGTATAAGCACTCCTGGTGGTATACAGAACAGGAGGAAACGCCATCTATGTTTTCCCTCTCCCACTGAGTTCCCAATCCAAGTCATCAGTTATCTGTACTCTGGGGACATGTTAGATCTAAGGTGCAGTGGCAAGGCCTCAAAGCAACAAACATTTCAAAGAGAGACCTGAGGATGGGGACCAGTCCCAGATAAAATTTTCTGTATCTAGACGTGTCAGCTTGGCAGGAAGAATACAGAGGGAACTGACAATGGGGTATGGCGATGTACATTTTGTTTGGGACTGTGTAGGAAGAGAGCAGACTTCATGGGGAAGCAGCCATAGTCCCTCCATGCAGTGGAGGTCTTGCTTCTTAAGCCTGCTGAGCTAAACTGCCTGACAGGTGTGTTAGACCAACGGGATCCAGTTGACAGCCCAACCTTTACTTCGGTAGATCTTCCCTCACTAGGGTTAGGCAGAACAATTTCTGATCAATCTGCATCTGATTTATGAAAGGCATGGGTTGATTTCCTTACTCTCTGCCTTGCTGCTCAGTCCCAGGAAGAGCGAGACTCTGATCCAGAGTTTGTAATTGAGGAACCAGATCTGAGAGCCTGTAAATCTCAACTGTACTGACTTCAATGAAGCTACTTTGAATTTACACTAATGAGGCAGAAAGTAGATTCTGGCTCTTGCTCATCACTTTGTAATCATTCTGGCTCCCTGAGACAAAGGCAGTGAATCAACAATGCTCATTATTTCATTTACTGCTTTGCTTAAGCTACCTGCCCTTTCTTTGGCTGTTGAGTGTTTCTAAAGTAGCCTTCCATTTGCCAAGATAAAGCATAATAGCCTCTTTTATTACCTTCTTTTTTTCATCTTCCTCATCATGTCAATTAGTGTGTTTGCCTTTTAACAGAGATCCTGCCTGAAAGCATTCTGGCTGCTAATGTCACAATTAGTGTTTCTTTCTGTTGGACCAATTATAGGTGATAATGTTACTATTTGACAGTGTTTGTGTTCTAATTAAGAGCCTGATTGCAAATTTGGTGCTCAATTCCAGCCAAGCTGCTTCTTTTTCATTGGGTATCCCCAAGTCACAGCTTTCTATGCATCCCTGGAATTATACATGGAAAATAAAAATAGATGAGTCATCACTTGCATGAAATATTTTCTCACTTTCATCTCTCCTCTTTTCTTATTGAATACTCCAAGCATTTTTTCTTATTTGGTGAGAATCTTTATCAAGGACAGAGCATGCCACAGATAAAAGCAGGATGGAGCTTTTGAATGACAAGTTTAATCCATCACTTAATGCCCGCACTTTCAAGCGTCAGCCATGAACCACTGATTGTTAATATCACCTAGTACCAAGGTGCATCAGTACAACAGTTTTGCCGATTAGGAAAAACTAACAAATCAATGCTGAAAATGTGTCAGGCTATAAAATGGGAAAAACCACCCTATAAAACAGGTTTGGGGACAAAAATGGAGTAAGATGAATTACCGAAAATGCCATTCTCATTTCCAAAAAAGAGATATCTGGTCTCATCTTACTTTTAGCACTATGTAAAGTAGCATGGGGACATTTGACAGCATTACCTTTCCTGTAATTCTGCTTGCCTCACCTTGCATAAATGCATGGGTCTGCTTCTAAATCTGCACCAGAGTTTACATCCCTTTGGATGCTGGTGTGCACAAGAGAGGTTATAAAGCATATGGGTAAGAACAGAGCAGGGTGGAAGCTCGTAAGCTTCATGTTTGTGCAGTCCGTTTTGTGATTTTCTTACTATGTAGGATCAAACACATCACCAATGAAGTGTGATTTCTTCCCTGATCACCTGAATGAGCAATATACAGGCACAAATATGAACTTGCCTTGCTTCAGTGCCCTCAAGTGAATTGTGCTCACAAGAGGGAAAAGGCCAATTTTATGGCATTTGAAGTGATGGTTGAAATTTCAAAAGCAGTCAAGCTGGCCACAACATTCCTGTTTCACAGATACTGAAGGACCTTGCAGAGGAACTCTGTATCTGGGAAGCAGTTTCTCCAAGAGGACTCAGTTGACCACATTAATTCAGAAGAGCTATATTGGGAAATCAAAAATGTTTCAGCATAGTGTAATGTGCCCAGTGTGAAGCCTGGTCCTATACTGACTGATACAAACCACAGTTCCCAGAAAAGCTGTTGGTGTGGCTTGCTTTCACACTGGCAAGAGCTCTGGCTGCCCAGGTACTCATTAGGTAGCTCCCACTTGGGTCTTGCTTTTTCCCAAATACATTTATCCGAATAGACTGCAGAACCAATGAAGTTTTGGACACAGGTTCCCTGTCTCTGAACCTTACAGAGGAAGAGCAACCTGTAGCTCAGCTTATCTGAGTCCCCAGGTCTAGTGCTAATTGCTTTATAGCTTAAAGGATTTTCCCTGTAGGTGCTCTGGACTTACAATTCACTTCTTCAGGGATTTAGCTAAACATATGGCTAAAACATACAGACATGCTTATGAAAAGATTTAGAAGCACAATCACTTTTTACTTTACGTGCTTATGTGTGCAAGGAAATAATATTGTGTACATTTCTCTGCCTCCATTCCCTTACTGCTATCATAGGTTCTCAGGCTTTTGAGGTACTCAGGAATCCTCTTGAGGTCAGGGCTTTTACTCTGAAACATATTCTGTAGCTATATCCTTACTCTCTCAGCTAGTACCCCTCTTAAGGGGGGCATACTGCCTTCCTCTTTCCTGTCCAAATTTCATGTGCCTGAAATTCTTTTGAATTTTGTCCAGGTCGTCGTGCTCTATGGCCTTCAAGGCTCCACAGCACACGATCTTTTTGAATCACCTGTCTGGGACTTTTCTACTCTTTGAACACCAGACTCTGTGGCCAAGCTACACTGGAATGCATTTCACATAAAACCCAAGCATTTGTGGTTTTGCTGTTTCAGAGCATCAGCCAGACTACCTCCTTAGTACGAAGACATACTCCCCCCCAAAACTGCTGTGAATAAAATATTTCAAGACTGCTTTCTAGGCTTGTGGCTTGGCACATCAGTGGCTTTTGAAACAATTTCTGAACTCCTTATAGGTAGAAACACTCTTCAATCTCATTCTCTGGAAATGGAACAAGTTCACTGAGGCTCTTCAGGTTACCATGTTAGGATCATAGGTCACATCTCATCTTATTGCAAATAGAGTGAAAATGACCTTTTCTGAGAGGTGTACTGTGACCTTAAATTCAGGCAGCTGTATATATCCGATAATTTTGTTTAACGTTTGTTGTGTTATCACAGAAGCAAGATTTTTCCCATTTCAAAGCAAAAAATAGTCACAGCTATTCACCTTCTGCCTGTGAGGCTAATTTAATGCTGAGTCAAGCATTGTGAGAGAAATAATGAACAGTAAGTGCATATGCAAGAGACTTTAGGGAGTGGACTTCTCAGTCCCTGATAAGCTGATATTTAGGGCTGACAGCAGAATCAGCAAACTGCTTAATGAAGATGAACCCACTGCACTTAGGGGTTGCTTTTCCTCATTACTTTCCTAAAGTAATACTTCCTCAAAACTCAATGACAGCCCAAGAGTGGATGGCTGTAAGGTCTCCCTCAGCTGTTGGGGCGGGGGGGAGGGTAGTGTGTCAGGAATTCCTGAAGAGATTTGTGGAGATATTGCCTTTCTGTGTGACAAATCTGTCAAGTACCCATTTGCCTTTGCTCTAAATTTTTCAGGTTGGATAAAAAGGACAGTAATACTTAACTGCAGAAGACTTTTTTTTCATATCTGAAAAATGTAATGCTGTTGCAGGCACATTTGGAACGTGTTTGTGATACTCGGTAGTGATTGCAGCGCCTAACTTTAAATGGGAAAATGTTGGCTGGGGGCCTAATTCTCGTACGCAATGAACAAACGCCTTTCCCATTAGCTTCAGTGAGATTGTTGCTCAGCATCTGTGAGGTGTTACTCTGTGCTCCCAGATGTTGCTGATGTCAGCTTTAGACACGTTGCTAACCACAGGAGGGTTTTTTTAATTAAAAAAAAAAATGGAATGACATCATAATAAATACAATATTTCATTTCATTGTAAATCCAGAAAAAAACAAAGTTCTGTATATTGCAGAGTGCAATGGAAACTGTCCTCAAGAGTCCTCTTCACATGCCTGCCAATTTTAATGAAGCAGTTGGTTTCAGATAATATCCAGTGTAGATAATAGGTTGAAAAAACTAGAGATCTGTTTCACTGTTTCTCTTGGTGTCGCATGGCTATGAAATCCCACCATCCTAATTTGGTACTGTTTCACAGGTGCTTTGGGATATATAAAGGAGGAGCTGTGCTATCAGGGTCACAGAGCGCCAAGACAAAGTTAAGGAAGCTCAGCAGCTCTCTTCCTTGAAGCACTGGTGGTGCTGAGGACTGAAGGAAGACCATGGGGTTCTGGAATAATATATGAAAAAGGTACCCTACTCTCATCCCTAGATTACTAATCCCCTCTTCTTGGCAAGTTTTTTCTGCTTGGATATTTAGAAAAATGAAACTCATTGCCTGTGTACCAAGATTTACTGAAATTTGAGAGGTACTGAGATATGTCTGCCAGCCACTATTATTAGCCTGAAGCAGCTTTTAGTTAATATCTTGAAGTTCTTGGCTTACAAAAGCCCCTCAAATCATTCATAGAGACATGCAGACATATTTGTAATTGCTTCTGGTTTTCAAGTATACACTAGAAGTTTATAAACTGTGTGCATCCTTCCCCTGCACTAACTCATAGGAATTTGGGGGTGCATCCTTCCCCTGCACTAACTCATAGGAATTTGGGGATCCCTTCTGTTCCTATGTGGGTCCATAAGCCCTTTGTTCCTACGGCAAACAAAATGATAGGGCATAAAACAAATGCCAAATTTCCAGAACTTTCAGGTAATGGAAGAAAAACCATTTAATCGAGAACAGGCTCTTTTCAAGAAAGTTCTTCAGCTCTGTATGAAGATACTCTTAGTGATTAAAGACGGTGTTTTATAAAAGCTGCATAATCAGGCTAGTATTCTGTCTGGAATGCCCCTTTTAGTCATCTTTCTATTCCATGTGAAGCTTTAATACTAAAAAGCATAAACAAGCTAGGGTAAACCTTGAATTTACTGTTATTAATAGGTTCCAATCTGCTGCAATATCATCCCATGTCTCTCCGGGCAATTAAAGTTGTTTCTTGCTTTTAAAGAAGCTTTAATGGGTGCAGCCAATGGACCATCTATTATCGTGAATGAACTCAATTACTATCTTAGTCAATATTTGCTTACACCAAGTTAGGAAAAATACTGAAAGCTTATAGAGTGGTTAAATAGCTGCTGATGGTAAGACAGCAGGAAAGCCTGAGAGCATTGAGAAATTTACCCTTAAATAAGTGTAGTTAGTCTCGATATTTCTGAATTCATCCAGGAAATAAGTGTTGATGATCATCTTTTCTGACACTGGTACTGTGAATTTGTATCAAGGAGATAAAGACTTACTAAATCGCTCAGTGGGGGAAGGTTAAAAATTAACTTGTTTTTTTCCCAATATGATGAAGAATGTGTTCTAAGAAGCAAATTCACTACAAAATGCTCTGCAAAAAACCCAGGCAGATGTAAATTCATGTTCACACATGTGACTGGCCTAGGTGGAAAAGCCACTACTAGATAATATCTCTGGGCTATTGCCAACCAGCTCTGTAAGAACTTAGTGGAGGAATACTGTGTCCCAACAGGGTGACTTTGCTTCCCCTACAAAGGCAGCGTACTGGGGCCAGAAGAATTGGTAGTCTCATAACGGGCTAAAGAGCAAGTTTCATCAGAACCACATCAATAGCAGCCCAATGGAGTTGTCTGTGTCACCCCCATATGATGATTTAATCATTCCAGAGGGGGGCTATTTGGTGATTTGAATTTTGGAGGGGGAGTCCGGAGTTTCTGAACTCTGTTACATTTTCTCTGATTGAGTCACTTAACATTTCTACTTCAGTTTCCAGTTTTAAAAACTGGCTTCATACTCTGGGAATTGAAAAGCAGCTAGGAAGAAAGAGGTTGAAAGAGTAGGAGAAGCTAACAAAAGAGGTGCCAGACTTTAGGATAGTTAGTTTCCTTATTTGTTTGTCTTTTTTTTTCTTTTTTAAAGTTAAGGCTACCTCCAGGGCAGCCAGAATGTTATTTTGCTCTGCAAGATCCTCAATGGGAGAGCCTGAAAACCTCCACCTTTTCCAGGTTTTACTGGCTGTCCTAGATGATTAAGATTGTCTTTGCTTTAGCACAGCCATGAAAGGCTGACCTATATTTCAAAACAGGCTAGGAGACAATTAATTTCTTCGGGCCCTTCTTGGATGATGTCCCAGAGTATCCATAAAGCCTGCCAAGCAAGCCATCAGCAAAGGATTACAGATTTCGGGTGGAGAGGTTTGTTCATGGTCTATTCTGTACATTGCGATAGAAACATTCTGGCCAGGTGAAAGGAAGACAAGAGCTTCCAATTAATCATTTACACTTCACAAATGAATTGTTAAGTAACAATGGGTCAGTCATTTAATCTTACTGAATCTTAATTGTCTGTCTTGAAAATGAGCTGAGATCACTCTTGTATACATGGTATATAGTTGAGAGACTGTTGCAAGTACTAATTTGTATCATACTTTGCAAAGATGTGAGAGGTCATGCGAGACATTGGGAGTGACGCTGGGCCTGGTTCTCAGTTCTCAGATCTCAGTTACACTGAGTGCACTGAGGCAGCATGAAAGGGTATCGGCAAGGATGGAGCTTTAGTTTTTCCTCCATTAATTTGTCTAGTGGCTTTCTGAATGCAGGTAACACTTTGTCCAGATTGCTTTCTATATACAAAAGGCTTAACAGGATTCAAAGTGTGATGAAAGAAATTAATGTCAGAAAAATGCATCAAGGTCTATTACAAAGAATGTTGTGGCTTCCCCCCAAAACCTTAGACATCAGCTTTGGGGGCAAGTAAGTATGATCACAGTAGACTGTTCTGCAGGTCTTCTGAGACTTACTGGCAGCCCTGAGGATCAAGGGCACTAGCCAAACCAAAACATCAAAAAGTGGTTTGATTTGTTCAGACCTGAAACAAACAGGCAAACAAAGGAGAATAGTTTTCCAGCATGAAATACTCCCTTATTCCCCTCCTCCATTTCCTCCGATCAATCATTTTCAATCAAATAAAATGTCAGGTTGTTTTTAGGTTGTTTTTGTTTGTCCTTCTATTTCAAAACTTAACTGTAAATGTTTTAATGAAACATTCCCCTCTGGGAAACAGCAAACAAACAATTTTAGACTTCATTCAGAAATGTTTGTTGCTAACAAATTTAATATCAACATCAGTTCATAATCAGATTTTGACTGACCTAAATCTGCATTTTTCAACAAGTGCAATATTCAAACAGAAAAGTGTCCAATCCTGAACTGGCACAACAGTTAGAGAGCTGCTCTCCTGCATACAGCCTCACGAAGAATGAGATCTGTTCTCTCTTTTTGAAATGTTTAGCATAAAGAAGGGATCCAATTCTATGTCATCATTACCTGCATCAAACTTCAGTACAACCAGTGTGAAGAAGTTTATTTTCACAAGGCAGTGCAGACTCTGGCCATGCAGAATGCTCACACAGTTTATTGGAAGTGCTGTAACGTTCTTGAACATTTCTTAACCACCACATTCAGTATTTGACTTGACTGTACTAAATGCTTGGATGGACATCCAAACAAGAAAACAAGAAAATCCTACTGAAACAAGAAATAACTGTATTTTAATCACATGTTGAATTGCACTGTTTCAGTGTATCCTTCCCCTATTGCTTTGCATTCTTAAAAACAAAACAAAACAAAACCAGACAGAAACCTGCTTCCCTACATAATTATGTATATAATTATAATCCCTACATAATTATAATCCCCAACAAATATCACACACTTTCCTTACATATTTGCTTGTTTAAAAGTAATTTAAGCTTCTGTTGCATTCTGCACTTGGCAGAAAAGAGCCCATAAAGACACTGCCCTTGGCAGGAAAGATTGTTTGCTTTCCTCAGGCCCTAATCCAGAAAGGTGCAGAGCAAGCCCAGCCCCTCCTGAAGTCGAGACAAGGCCCTTGGAGATTAGGACTTCTGAGACTGTTTTATTGACATTGACTTCAGACTTGCAAGTCTTTGTTTTTCATCTTTCTCTAAAATTATTTTAATTAAAACAAAACAAGTCAGAAAATCCCACATTTCAGCAAAGCAAGGTCCAAACTAGCCTTGTCTCTTTGTGTTTGCTTACTACGTCCTCTTAGGAGTTAGGCCTCTAATTTAAAAGCATGTTGTATTCATGTGAAGGGAGAATGGAAATTTCCACTCTGCGAATTTTCCCTAGAATAATTCTGTTGGGAATTGCTCTGCACAAAAGAACAAATTTGCCATAGAAGAAAATATAACTTCCATCTTCCTAATACACATATCCTGACATCCAAGCAAATCACACAGAACTAACACGCTGCCCATGTGGAAAACCTGTGCTTCTATCCCAGTGCCAGACGAGTAGGAGTTGTCAGTGTGATACAGTGGTGAAAAGCTAGTCTGATTCTAGGGTACATCAGGCCAGGCTTTGTCGGTGGAGACAGGAAAATACCATATACAATGTTGGTAAGGCCTTGTTTCAGATACCGCAGTTCCTGTCACCTCTGTTCAAAAAAGATAAACTGAAACAAGAAGGGGTGCAGAGAAGGGTTTCTAAGATGAGTTCAGGAACAGAAGATGTATCTTACAAAAGAGATAAAAAGAGCTTGGCTTGTTTGGCCTAGCGAAACGAGAATAGAGATGGGAGAAAATGACTCTTCATAGATACATTGAGGAGTAAATATTGGGGAGGGAGAAGAATTATTTAACCTAAACGATAATGCTGGAACAAGATCAAATGGATATAAATTGGTCATGAATAAATTTAGACTGGAAATTGGGGGAAGGTTTCCAACCATTGGAAGAATGACATTTTGGAATAGAGTTTCAAATAGAGTAGTGATGGGCAAAGAACTTAAATTTAAACTTGTGATATGAGTCCCTGAATAACCAAGTGGGTTTGAAAAAAAAGACTTCAACTATTTGTTGAAGGTGTTGCTTACACTATATATTTACATAAAATTTATTCGATGCTCTGGAGGTTCTACTGATTACCTGCCAGGGATAGGAAGAATCTTTTTCCACTTCATACATAATTTTGCTTCTCAAGCTTTTTTCCCTTTTTTTCCCTTGCCTGAAGTATCAGGGATTAGCCACAGAGGAAGAAAGGAAGTAGAGATAGATGCTCAGGCATTCCTCAAAGTATTAAAATCTTCCAAGTAGCTTTGATTATTGTCCACTTACCTCGGTTTCCACTGACTGCCAGATCTGATGTCAATAGGTAGTTTCCTCCTAGTTCAGCTTTTTACTGAAGGGCATAGACTTGTGCACCACCTAAGACCACCTGAGAATTTAACCTAAATATCCTAAATATTATTATATACAAAATATTACTGACAAAGTCAATCTCTTGCTTCCTTTCTGTCATAGATGATGGCTTTGACGACAGTCTGAAATTCATGATAGGGTGTGAAAAGTGTTCTGTATTGGGCAAGGGCTGGTGGGCTAAGGCCAAGCAGCTGTTCCACAGCACACAGGATGACACACCAGGATGCAGGCCTTCCAGACTTGGATTAACTATGAGTCTCAACACTTTGAAACACAGAGGGTGATAAAGTGTTGTTGCTGTTATCACAAGAATGCCTCTTACTCAGCATTCATTTTATTCTCTTTGTCTTATGGCCAAAGAGCAACTTCATGATGTGCGGTGCTGTTTCCCATTCCTTGCATCCAAAACTGAATCAAAATCCTGAGGAGTTTCAGTATGGTGAGACATGGGAAGAGGCAGCATTTTGTTACGGCAGTAATCATTCTGCATCATCACTAGTCAACTGTGCATTTCCCCTCCAAGATCAGCTGTTAAGTGTACAGTGCAAATGAAGCCCATGTCCACACCTTAAGGTCAGTTTTCCATAGCATTTTCCTTTCATTACCTGCCAGAATTTTTATAAGGCCGTCGGACTCATTCTCCAACCCAGTGCTATCATGCTGAAGCTTCTTGCAAGGCAGAGTTTTAAAAAAAGCTTAGGCAAAACTCAGTCCTGCCTTTCCCTCTGAAAAAATCCGAGCCTTTCTGACCATTCTGGGTGCTATTGCCAGCTTCTCCTTCCCTCTAACCTGACCTGAGTCAGGATCTGACACGAAAGACCATTTCCCTCCTACAGCCCGTCTGTGCTTCAATACAGCTCACTCACTGGTCATTTAACTTCTTGATCTCCTAATTATACAGGGCCAGCTGGCTCCCAGGTCCCCGGTCCATGCTGGGACAGCATACCCTGTTAGAGTATTCCTGTGGCCAATGAAGCCCATGTGCTTTGGAGCTGATAGCACTTACAATTAGGAATGCTCTAAATAAATTCTTTACTCCTTCCTTTATGTATCCCAGAAGAAAGTTCACTTGGTCTGCAGATCCACTTGGTCCTGCAGGTTTTGCTTACACCAGTAGCCCATTGTCTCCAATACAGACATGTCTTAGTAAGTAAAGGTTAAAGTCTTGGAATTCTGTCTGTCATGCAAACTCCATCTCTCAACTGCTTTACAGAAACCAGTGGTGTAGTTTCAGAGATAAATAAGAGCAGGAAGACAGAAGTAAGGGGGAAGGGAGGAGTTTTCAGCTGAGATTTGAAATGAGATGGAAAGCCAATGAAGCAGACAAATACAGCCAGCCTGTTCCAGATGGCAGGAGGCATAGAGGAGAAGTTTCTCATCCCACCTCTGGCCAGATTGCATGGAGGGACAGAGAACAAGCAGTCACTTGATGAAACTAAAGGGCATTACAGAAAAAAAATAAAAAGAAATGCTTCTCTTCACAGGATGCAGTCAACCTGTAGAATATGCTACAGAGAAAGTCATAGTGTTAAATACTAAGGCTGGATTTTTATAAGAGTTTGATCATTGTGTGATTATTAATAACATGCAGAGCAGTGCCAGGTAACTTAAAGGTAATCAAATTTCAAAGCTTCCTAGGATAAGCCATCCTCTACCAGAGTCAGCAAAACATGCTAATCTTGGGATGTAAGTGCTCAAACAAAACCCCACAATTAACTGGGAGCACTACAGGAGTGTGTTGCCATCTGCAAGAACCGAATACTGCTAGAGACCAGGCACTTGCTACACTGACCACTGCTTATGCTGTTTCTCTGAGACCTTGGTGCTATTTGTGCTCGTCAATTATGCTGTTCCTGTTCATCTGGGTATTCAAAACTGGGTATTTCTTCCTTTGTATAGTCAGGGAAAAAGTAAAGTGATGTGCATCCCTATCTGCACTCCTGGAGGATTACTGAAGGTCAAAGCTAGGATAACCAGCATTTACTTCATGAAGGGTTGCTGTTATCTGAGCAGTTCAATTAAGATGAGGCTGAAAGGAAAGCGGCTGGGGCTTTAAAAACTCTCATCTCTCAACAAGCCCATCTTCATGCCCCATACGTTTTATCTGCTTGCCTCCTGTTCTCAGAGAGCCCTGGGATTCCTCAAAATGTATTCAATATATTGGGACCTTCAGTTACTGTCCCGCCTCCCCCCTCCCTCCTCCCCACCTTTCTTCACAGGGATCTTTGGGATGTTTCAGGAATTTAGCAGCTTGGAATGAACAGAAACAACAAAAATTACATCAAATTCATTTGGAAAAAAATAAGCATAATTTTTTAAGAGAGAAGGAAATTCCTTCTTTTAACCTGCTACATTCATTAGTTACAAGAACATTCTCTGCTCACATCACCTTTGCATCTGCATTTGACTACCCACACGATATGATGCAAGGCAGTCCTTCCTCATTTCTGCGGGACTCCTGGCTGAACACTCCTGACATGCACAGACAGCACTGGGTTCAGCACGAACTGTAGCGTAACAGCTACACACCAGCTGGCGGGGGGCATTACAGCGTTGGTGACCAGCTTTGAATAAAAGCACAGTAGTTAAAGAACTTGTTCAAGAAATGAGGGATCAGAATTCATCAGGAATGTGCCTAGAAAGAAACTTGAGTTTGGGTAGCAGGCATGGGTAAAGCACTCCAGTCTCAGCTGAAGCCATCTCCTGTGCAACAAAAAATGCAAAATTTGTGTGCTATAAAAAAGGAAAGAGAGAAACACCAGGAAAATCAATGGAAGAGTGCTGGGTGAGTTGGAAGTCGATGGAGCAGGGGAGCAGGAGCATATGCTGCTGGTGTGGAGTGGGCACAAGGGCTGAGGGACACGAGTATTCTGCATGCATCCTCCATTACCAGCTGGAAGCACAGGTGAGAAACACAAGGGACTTTCTATTGTGTGCTTATTTCAATTGCTACCTCTTTGCTTCCATAAGTAGCAGGGCTAAAGGCTGCAAATCACATTCTGGCTTACTCTAATGGGGCCAGACTCTAAGGAGTCTGTTTCTTCACGTAAAAAGACAAAACCAATTACCAACAATCTGCTTCTGAGGACAAAAAGACCAGCTTGCTAATGAGGGACTAAAAGGAGCCCATTCCATCTGAAAAGACAATTTCACACCATGCCACTGTTCATCTAAATGTCTCCTTTAATAGCCATCTTTTTGTCTATTAAAAGTCAGAATACAATATTTACTCCTATTGTCCAGAGTGTGGCCCCAAGGATTTTAATGGTAAAACTATTTTTATTCCACGTAATGGAAAAGGAGATGCCCTCTAAATGGGATATGAGGAATTATACAGTCTGGATTATATGCTCTACCATGGTCTTCCCGTTTGGCTTGGGAGCCATATAACAATGTAGAGTGAAGTCCAGAACTTATGTTTTGGAAGAGAGGGAGGGCTTTATCTATTTGCCACTCTAGTTAGGTTCCCTTTACTAATTGGGCCTCCTTGCCCAGAAACAGGACCAAAAACTATCCATGGGAGAAAATTCCCCAATGCAAACTAACAAAACAACCATAAAAAGAGGTCTTATTTTATGGCATGCTGCATTGGTATTGCAGCATTCTGCCTATGTGGGCATATTTTCTAACACATTATGCAAAAACAAGTCAGGGAAGATGCTGAGGATTGTAATTTTCTAATTTAATTCTGCCATTTCCAGTAATGGAAAGCCATACTATGGCTATTTATCTTTATAAGTGACAGATGCATTTCATTAAAACTTCCTTAAATAATTTCTCATGGCACTTGAAGGAGGAAAAAAAGGAGTGAGAAGATATCTATTTTGTAAGCACACACGCATCGATGTTTTGAGAGCTGTTAAACACGCAAATGATCTATGACATTGCATTAAAGAGGTCAAGTAAAAAGACATTTGTCTGGTGTTTTTTGAAATGTTGATGCCTGTTGAACATACCGTGAAATAATCTGACATTGACTGTTGCTGGATGAAAATACGCTAATAATATCACCGTACAGTGATATAATGACTGCCACCTGGGAGAATCCCAAAGCTCGGTGTAATGCTATGACAGGCAGACACTTCCCCTCCAGATTCTGCTGAAATGCTGCCATGTAGGAGCAGGAGGATGCAGCATCTGTAGAGCAAGTGACTCTGCAGAATAATTTGGCCAAGAAGTGAAGAACTTTGTATTCAGTTGAAACTGCATTTAAATAAAGAATGTTCCAGGGCTGGTGAATATTCACCTAACTTTCCTTCTGTGCCAGACAACTGATAGTGGAGCAATAAAAGCTCTTTTGAAGAAATCTGCATCATGTGCTGATGAACTTCTAAAGGGTGGGCATTCTGTGTAAAGTTCCAGCCCAGATCTTGGCATATAGGAGTTGCAAGGAAGCAATGAAAGCATCGGAAAAGGGAGAGCTCCAGGAGACACCACGTGCCATTTTTGCTGTTGTCCTCACATTCCATACAGCTTAGGGAAGCTTGAAGGCTTGCCACAGTTCCTGTAGGGTCATTAGATCAAGGAAAATTGCCAATGCATCTAAATCATTCTCCTCACACATTCAGTAGGCCCATGCAGAAGAAGATGGGATTAAGTGGTTTAGAGGCAGCACTGTCAATATACGCTCCTCAGTTTCCCATTTAGAGAAACTTTTTAACTTAGGGGGTTGGCAAAAGGGGACAGAGTGGCAAAGAGAGCCTTGCCCAAACTCCTGCCTCACAAGCCTAACATCTGGTCTAGCAACTACTGCCCAACAGTGCTGGCAAAAAGGCCAGTGGCTAGGTGAGCTGTTGAGAAAGAATTCATCTCTAGAACAGTAAGTGCTCTTCCATACACTGGTGGTATGGATGGAGAAGTTTTTCATGGTCTGTAGACAATGCTGTTCTTACTCTAGGGTCCCTTTGTTAAGGCCCCAGAGCTGTCAAGTGAGCTGGAAGAGTGCCTGCAGTCCCTGTTGTGATCCCCTTGGCACTCTGCTTATTTGGCCTCAGCACCTTTCCCTGGCTCTACATTTGCTCTCAGCTCACTGAGCAAATAAACCAAGTGAATAAGCTATTCAAGAAATGCTGCCCTTTTTTTGGTTCGTGAATCTTGCAATCTCTTTTCACCGTTATTCCAAACTACGCACTGAACACGCGCCATTTGTTATTCTTCCCCAGTGGAGTTTGTTGACAAAGAAGTCATAGTGAGTACTAGAGCAGTGTAAATCAGCATGGACTAGACAGGTGGTCTTCTTCCTACACTGACCGAAGAAACTCTAACTCTCTGACTAAAAAACATCACCTTCTTAATAGAAACATTAACAAATGAGCCAAAGCTTGCTTCCTCCAGTGTGCTTAGAAGATGTGGTTTCCATAAGTAGAGTGCTCTTAGTGCTTTTCAGAAGAGCAGATCCACTGCATTCAAAGCAGCATCACCCAGGGCTTGGTACAAAAGCTCACACTTTGGGGCCAGGATCTGCCTCCCCCCTCTAGCCAACCTGGAACCTGCTATGAATGTCAGGGCACCCACTGCCCAATATCCTTTGTACTTCATCAGGAATCTACCTCCTTTGAAAACTCCAGGTCTAAAGGTATTTTATATCATGGTCATTCCCAAGTTATCTGAACCTGTTTCCCAGTCAGCACTGGGCCTCTCAAATATAGGACCTCAATCAGCAGTAGGAGTTCAGCATGTAAACTGGGGCCAGCACACATAAGACTTACCCCTCCTCTTCCCGCACTGGTCATGAAGTCAGTATTTATTCATGTATTATGGCAATGCTGTATGAGAAGATAAGGCAGAACTCCTGCAGGCCTCTTCCCTTGCTCTGTTTTCTGGTGTTATTACCACTGATGCTTAGTCATGCCAAATTCATGACAGTTGCTATTGAGTCATGATGGCAAGCGGCTCCAGTTGGCCCTGGCTGCAAGCGGGTGAGACTACCTATTTGGGCAGAGAGGACTAGTTCAGAGGAAGTCATGCAGAGAGTGACTCAGGGGAGCTAGGCTGGCAACAGGAGCTGATGTTGTCAGCTCATCAATAAAACCAAGCTTCAGAGGAGGCTGAGCTTTCTTACTCATGCTCTAGTGTTCAGAGCATGACTCAACTCATTCACACCACACAGCACTCGGAGACCAGCCACACGGAAAGTCTTTCATCTGAGGCATTTCAGCTGGGCTGTTCTTGCTACCACCTCTTCCTTTCCCCTTGTGTTTCTGTGCAGGTGATTAGTTAGGACTGACGTTCAGCGCTTCTGTGGAATGGCTTAACGGTTACCAAAAAGCAGAAGTCAAGGAGGGAGGAAAAAATTTCCCTTGCAGTTAATCACTGGCCACACTGTGAAACACATAAAACTTTGAGGAAGTAATTGAAGCTATTTGCACTTGTGGAAAATGGGAAAGACAAAAGTGCAGGAAATTGCTTGTTGTTTTGCTCTCAGTGCCATAGCTATGATTACTCTCTTGTTGGATGAGATTCCTTTGGAAGAAATGGCTTCCAGCTAAAGGATAAAGAGACCAGTCGAGTTTTGTTTAGTTTGTTTTGAAAAATCCTTTTCATGCTTCCTCTGATCCATAAAGACAATCTCGGTGCTTGCAAGAAACACTCCCCTGGAAAATGAGGAGCTGTAAGGCCCAGCTGAACACACTGCTCTGGCAGCTTCACCTGTCAGATATTTAAAAGTGAGGAGGGTTAACCAGAGCTCTTAGTGGATCTGAGACATACCAGAGAAAGCACATTTTTGGTCAGAAATTGTTCTTATATGTAAAAATGTAACTGTGCACTTTGTAATAGAAATGACAGATCTGCACTTTTGCTGAGTGTTTGGAATGGCCAGTAACAGAGACTTCATTAAGGTTTACCATCAGATGAGGCACATGCAGCAAATACAATAAATAGACAGTCCAGAGCATCAGGCCTCTGACTCTGAATGGACAGACTGGCCCATCCTCCCAGGACGATGGATCCCCAAGGTGGCCCGGGATCCCTCTGAACACATCCACAGCCCATATTTCCTGGAATGCCCCTTGGAGATCACTGTAGCAACAGTCTCTCCCAAGACCAAATTCCCTAATAGGCAACCACAAGCCTGGAACTGTGCAGGGAATAAGGGCTTTCTGAGAACTACTTCTATGCAACCCAGGCATGCCAAGAATTTAGCTTGATACCTCTATCTTGATTTCCATAAAATTGCTGTGAATTGCCTCCCTCTTGAGCTACAAGTTCATGTAGCAGTACTTAAAATTGTGACCTGCAGAAATTCAGAGTACGTCACAAAAAACTCCATGTACATTAAAAGCATCTCCTGTGTTCAGCAGAGTATAACAACATTGAAATGAGTGGTAATATACTAGAGCAGATCTTCAGGTGACATAAATCAGCGCGGTACCATGGTCTTCAAGCCATTTGTAGTTTAAAATCTACATCAGTAGGAGTAGCATGCACAAGGAGAGAGTGTCCAAGTTCTATTTCTCTTTTTCCTGCCTATTTCCTTTGTTATTTTATTATCACTGTTGTAGACCCATAGCATTCCTTTCTATCTCATTACAAGGATAAAAAACTCGAGTCAATTTGTAGTACATGATACATTAACTTGTGACTATGTATATGATACCAACTGTAATGGTCCCATCCACAATGACAAGTAATTGGGTTAAAACTGTTGGATAGAGTTTTTCTCTTCCAAAATGATACATTTAGTTTTTACATCTGCAGAGAAGCAAGGAAAGAACCAGCAAAGAAAATAAAAGATCAATGGTTTTTTTTGGTTGCATAATTTTAATAAGATTTAAATTCTTACTTCCACTGGAGTTGGGCCTAGATAAATGATGTACTCATCCAAATGCTATGGGGATGAGAGCTATGTAGCAACTGAAATGTTTAATCAGATACTGGAATGAACCTTATACAAGTGTCAAAACTATTTTACATTAAAGTGAATGAGAGCACTTCAAAGCAGTGATAGAAGCACAAAAGTGACCACTAGACAGTTTCAAGACAAGAAAATTAGCCTGATTTTTTTTTTTTTTTAATATATGATACTATTTTAAATTTTGTGGGAAATCAAATAAATCCCTGTAATAACGCTGCACTGGGTTCTGACATTTTCTGATTGTCAGCAGAGTTAAGAGTCACATGGATTTGTCAGATGGCACATGAGAAAATGCAAAGTATGGTGGCAAACGACATGAAGGTAGGAGTTAGGTCCTGCTTTCATTTGTGCCATGCAGACTCTTGGTAGAAACCACTTTTGGATGTTCACTAGGGTATATGAGATCAGAATTTGATACCGTGACTTGCGTTTTCAGGCATGCCACTTCCTATGATGTTTTAAGGGCATCCATGGGGATATACACATAATGTTTCCACGATGATTTATGTGGAAACACCTCCTCTGAAATTTGCATCTACTTACATGGGTTGAATGTTTGGATCTGATTCTGGGGTTTGTTTCTTTCCTCCTTTATCTATTATCTTTCTTTTTAAGACATTCATTGCATATAATTGATGGAGTTAAGGTTTTTGTTTTCACCTCTGCAGGGCCCATTTTTAAAAGTCATCTTGTCACTCTCTCATTCACTCACTGCCTTTGCCCTCCCTCTTCCTTCTTACTCTGTTAAATCATACTCCATTTTTCCTCCGATTGCTCCACACAACCTTGCATTCTGCATATTGACCTTTCATATGCTGCCATTTGGATCACCAGTTCTAGCCATTACATTAGCAACACATAATTACACCCTCAAGGTAGACTCAAGTGCAGATCCTACCTCTACATAAACACCTTAATGAATGGAAAGATGCTGATGTATGTTTGAAGTATGTTTTCAGCTCACGTACTAGAGAAGAAGGATTCTGCAGAGACTTGAAACCGTGGGTAGTGATGGGAGCATTTTCCAAATGTTTCTGTTTCACCAGAGTGCCCTCTGTATGGTGCTGTTCTCTGAAGTGCCCATGCATTATATTTTTTTCTAGAGGTTATTGCCAAAGCCGCACCCAGTTGTCACAGCGGGGCTGTCACATCTAGTGAGCTCAGAGGGGTAGCTCTTGGCACTTTCAAAAGGAGTGTTCTTGGTGACTTATTAGATCAATTTTGCCTTTGGTATGAACCGTCATCCTGATATGCTGTAGTTTGGTAATATCTGTTGCTGTTTTGGGAGTGTGATGTGGCCATTAAAGTACCTAAGCCTTTTTTTTCCTTTTTAATCTTTTTTTCTTTCAGAATTAAACATACATTTTTCTGTGAACAAGTAACATCAGAACTGAAGCAACTCTGGCCTCCCTCCCAACAAAAGCACCATCTGACAATGAAAGACATCAGATCTGACATATGAAAGAATTTGCCCCATGGCTATGTGGGTAATGAACATACAGCTACGTGGGACATGATATAATGTTTTCTTTATAGTCTTACAGTTGTGATAAATTGTACAATATGTGAAATGGTGGTTTTCAACCAGTTCAAGGTATTGTTTATCCAGATTATCATGAATAAAATTTGATCACAGTCCCCAGACCACTGAGAATGTACTATCTTTCTCCCTTCTAAAAGGAATTCTGCTATGAGAGAGGGGAATTGGAGAAAAGGAACACTGTGAGGCTATTCTGTACCATCTCTGTGTAGAGAGAGGTATCAGTCTCCACAGTGTCTCTGAAGGGCCCTGCTGGGCATTTGATACTAACTGTGACATTTGAGATGTCACAGACATTCATCATAGGCTCCAATATCAATTCATGTCTCCATAATTCACCAAAATAACCATTATTTTACATTAAGGAATGCAATATTGCTCTTCTTATATTCTTTACTACATTGATTTTGCAAATGGGACCTCCTCCAATTTACAGAAGTTTTGCTTTAGCTTTGTACACAAAAAAAATCCTTCTAAAATCAGTAAGTGTAACAAAAATCTGCGGCATGAATGGTCAGTCCAGTATGCCTGTTTAATTAACCAGTTCAAAAGAGGTGAGGAAAAGAGACCACTTCTGAAAGATCCCAGAAGGAAAACAACTTGTTACCAGCGGCATGAATGGTCAGTCCAGTATGCCTGTTTAATTAACCAGTTCAAAAGAGGTGAGGAAAAGAGACCACTTCTGAAAGATCCCAGTTAACTGGTTGTTACCAGTCAAGCTGCTTCCCTCCGGCATATTCTAGGTTATGCCAGTCTTTGATGTACTGACTTCAGTAAAACCCAAAGTGAAGTGATGGAATGAGTAAGTGTGTGGAAAAATAAAGGGAATTTAGCCTCCTTTTGCACTCATTACAGCAAGGCTTATTCAAACCTTGTCCCTCGTAGAAAAGAGTTTCTTCGCTGAGATCTTCCTGAGGAGGGGAGATGCTGGGTCAATCAATGACTGCCTCGGTGGATCTTCAATCAGCCTATGGCCCCACTGGCAAATACATGCAGCCTCCTAGCCGAGGCAGGTCTTCCTCAGAGCTAGCGCTGCCTGATAATAAGGCTTTCAAGAGAGAGGGAACTTCAAATACGCAATGCCTTTTTGCTAGGCTTGAAAGAATTAACTGCAGCAAAAACTAGACATGCTTACAACATGGACTCTGTCAGGATAAACGTGACTCTGAAACTCTGCAAGGCTTTTGGAAGTAGAAGAATGTGGCATTTCTTTGTAGATCATGTGCAGAAAGGAGAGCTGTTGCACAGACATTTGGAAGCTTAGGTCAATATTCATCATCCAAGGATTTAAGTCCAATTAATTCACCTACTTTTTCCTAATTAATTAGCCAAACCTGCTTGCTTTACAAAAAGCTGGGCAACAAGGCAATTCGTAGCTGAGGGTTTCTAAGCAGTTTTATCCCACTGCTACCAGGGTTTGACATTTCTTTTTCCTTTGCCTGCAGGGTTGCAGTGCCAGACAGGTAGCGACACTGCTGCTGGTACAGGATGTCCACAGCTCCCCTCCCTCCAATCTGTGGTGTACTGCTCTAGCGTCATCCTCGTGGCAAACCTTAACTCAACAGCCAAGCCATGATGGGATGAAGAGCTTATTTGCAGAAAAATGCAGTGTCATGACATAACGTAGGCTATTAGTGAAGTCTGCATTTGGGACAATCATTTATGACTGGCAAAAAGGAAAAAAAGAAAAGAATGAGGGGACAGTTGCTACTTTTGATTTTGACATTTTCTAATATAAATCCTTTTATTTCTCATCCCAATGGGATCTTTCAAGGTCAAATTCAGTCACACTTACTTTTCAAAAGTTAAAACAAATGAGTCTCCCTGAAACACACAACTGAAGCTCAAAACTAAAGCCTCTTGGTCAGGTTTCACTATGAGTCAACTCAGCCAGATACAATTTTTGCTGCTTTACCCATGCTGTTGCAGAACAGAGAATAAACTGTTTGTACAGCTCAACCATTAGAACATGCTTCCACATTTAGCCTCCTCAAGAAGCAGATGCTGGTGGAAAGTACAGTGTTCACAAACAGCACATGTTCCCACGTGTTCCACGTTCCACACTTCTAATGCAGAACATAAAAATATGCAATAAAAATATTTATGCAAAAGTTGAAGCATGGGCTGCGAGCTCTCAGCATATAATTCTGTTTTCAGTGGGATGAGCAATTTTTCATATGCTTTGGCAAATTTTAGCCTAATTAAAAGAACAAGTAGGTAACTACTGATAGTATATGTGGATAAATTAGAGCAATTATCTAGTCATCCATTCCAAACCTATTCAGAAATTTATGAGGACTTTGATGAGGTGCAGATGGACCCCTTACAGCAAAGATCATAAGGAGTCTGGAGGACCCAGGATTCAAAATTTACACATTCTATGAAAATTTGCTACTCAGGGCCAGTTTTGTTCAGTTGCAGTAACAGGCATGCAGAGCAGTAGAGAAAACCATCACCACATGCATCGTGGTCACTGTTACATACTAAATGATTTGTTTAATCTGCTGTGCTCTGCTGTCACATTTTTTCTTTCACCTCCTGAAAACTGACCTCTTTGTCTGGCTCCACCCCTCATACTTCAGTATCATCTCCAGAAAAGGGTCTGGGAATGTCAGCAAAATTATCTTAGTGTTAAGATTCCCCTTAATATCATCAAAAGCTGTGAGCAAGGGGATCTGCTCATTGATGGCAGAAGGTTTCTGAGATTCTGGTCTGACACCACAAGGCAGCCTTGACTGTCCAACACTCACTCTGCCTATGTGGAGAATCATGGCTTTTTGAAGGACACCTTCACTGGGGACCTTGGGGATTTTGATTGAATTCCTATCCAAACTGATCCAAACAGACATTTGTGAACTACATGTAATTCTGGTATAAAGAAAATTCCCTCTTTACCCTGAATCTCAGCTAAGCACATTGTCTAGTGAAAGCCTGCTCACTTCACTTCCATGGTGTCCATTTTCTGTCATCCTTAATGCACAAGGTCTGGATGTTCCCCTGTGATGATATAAAATAGATGCAGGGCTGTTAAACAAAAGAACAAGATGAACTGGAAAGTCCATTCTTCTCTAACTACAAGTTTGCACCTTTCTGACTCACATTCTGGCTTTCCCCCACCCCTCTTAAGTACACTTTAACTGCTGGAAGAAGAAAAATCCATGTTGGATCCCAAGAACTGGGCACTGTCTGACATCTCCATATCAGGAAACTCCAGCAGTGACTGCTACTGCTCCCTGATGTTTGATCTCAGGCCTCCCACATATGGCAAGATACAGGAGTACCTCGGAGGCCAGAATGGTTAAGAAATACAAATCCCTGACGAGAATGCAGGAGATGTGAGTCAGACATGAGCAAGACCCAGATTACTGTGAACAACACACCATCTGAGCAATATCTGCTTAATGATGGTCAGAGAGTCAGTACAGCTCTCATATGAAAACAGCTAACATCTCCATTTTCCAGATCCATAGTAATACTGTGCCATTCAATAATTTGCATTCTGGCCTGCGAAAATCACCATTCTTCTCGCTGTCTATAGCCTTAAAAATCAGCATACTTCTCAAAAGAAAAGATAATCTTTTCACTTGTGATTTCAATCAGTAAAACAATCCTATCGCCTGCTTAACACGTCACTTTTCACTTTGAAATCTCATAGTTATCATCAATGAACAGGCTGTATCTTGCTGAATGTTTAGGAAAATTGAGGCAGCACCTGTGCTTTTCACACTCTGAACATTTGATCAAAACAGAGAGTCAGGAGGAGATCCACACACAACCTCTGCTTCAACCTCTGGAGAACACTGCTTGCTTGCCTGTACACATTAGAGATGCAGAGGTCTTTGCACAGATTGAATTTAGATGTTTACACCTGTTCACTTCTCTAGCGATGCTCAGAGGTGGCTTTACATGTGGCAGTAAGATGCCCAGAGCCCCTTGTTTGTAGTTGTATTGGGTTAATGTGGCAAAGTTTTGGTAGTGGGGGGGCTACAAGGGTGGCTTCTGTGAGAAGCTGCTAGAAGCCTCCCCCATGTCCGATAGAGCCAAAGCCAGCCGGCTCCAAGACGGACCCGCTCCAAGGCTGAGCCCATCAGCAACAGTGGTAGCGCCTCTGGGATAACACATTTAAGAAGGGGAAAAAAAGTTACTGTGCAACAGCAATTGCAGCTGGAGAGAGAAATGCGAATACATGAGAGAAACAGCTCTGCAGAAACCAAGGTCAGTGAAGAAGGAGGGCGAGAAGGTGCTCCAGGCGCCGGAGCAGAGATTCCCCTGCAGCCCGTTGTGAAGACATGGTGAGGCAGGCTGTCCCCCTGCAGCCCACGGAGGTTAACGGTGGAGCAGATATCCACCTGCAGCCCGTGG
>NW_009193755.1:0-10064 GCF_000690835.1 Fulmarus glacialis | reverse complement strand
AGGGGACCCACGCTGGAGCAGTTCGTGAAGAACTGTAGCCTGTGAGAAGGACTCATGTTGGAGAAGTTCATGGAGGACTGTCTCCTGTGGGAGGAATGCCATGCTGGAGCAGGGGAGGAGTGTGAGGGGTCCTCCCCCTGAGGAGGAAGGAGTGGCAGAGGAAATGTGTGATGAACTGGCAGCAACCCCCATTCCCGGTCCCCCTGCGCTGCTGGAGGGGGGGAGGTAGAGAAAATTGGGAGTAAAGTTAAGCCTGGAAAAGAAAGGAGGGGTAGGGGGAAAGTGTTTTTAAGATTTGGTTTTATTTCTCACTATGCTACTCTGATTTGATTGGTAATAATATTGGGGAAATAAACTAATTTCCCCAAGTCGAGTCTGTTTTGCCTGTGACAGTAATTGGTGAGTGATCTCTCCCTGTCCTCATCTCGACCCACAAGCCTTTCGTTATATTTTCTCTCCCCTGTTCAACTGAGGAGGGGAGTGATAAAGCGGTTTTGGTGGGCACCTGGCGTCCAGCCAGGGTCAACCCACCACAGTAGTATATTGAAAGAGTTGCCTTTGCTCTTCCAGTAACTCCCTTTGAGACTTGATTAGACTTCATGATATGTCAAAAAGAAACTCTGAAGTGAAATGAAATCACCACGGTACCATATGCCACGCTCTGCTTAGGCATAGCAAGAGTAAGTTAAATTCACTATTGCAGCTGCCAGAGTGAATTTGTTTGCTTTTATTGGTATATGACTCAGCTTTAATATTTTTCTAAGACAGTTCTTCATAATTCTATGGACAGATAAGTAACATTAATAACACAGAAGATTCGGTCAGTTCCTTCCAACCAGCCTAGTAAACCTATTCTGGGTATAAAGGGAAGCAAAACAAGAGTCAAAACATCCAAATTTTCTTCTTTGGAATGGAATACTCCTAACCTTTCTGCCCTGGACAGATTTTCTCATTAGTGAGAGAAAGCCTTATTCAGGGAGGTGTGCTAATTTATACATGTTCCTGCTAATCAGATGTGGAATTGCCCCAATCCCAAAATAATTAGTCTTGCACCAGCGGCAGAAGTCTCCTGAAGCTCTTGGAATGAAAGGGGAAAGAAAGAAAGAGGAAAGGAGAAGAAAGGATGGATCCACTCTTACATATCAGTTGCACAGATGACCTTAATTCTCACATTTCCTAACCTCATATTTATGTGACGTTGCACATCAGCAATATAAGTAGCTTCTTGTGAATAGCACCTTTATTTATTGCTGCTGAATTCATTTCCCTTTCAGAAATAAAGCTCTGTTACTATTGGTATTATTGGTCTGCTCTCTACATTTTCTTACAGCTTTGAACTAAATCCAGTCACCACTTCTTTCTCATGATGTGGTACAGAGCACTGTGCTTCGGTTCACAGGACTGCAAAGTGTCATTTGGTCTTTTTTAACTGTAACCACACAAACCAAAAGAAGTTGGCTTTGCCATGACTACTGGGTTTTGTAGATCTCTCAAAACAAGCCACAAATGAAATACCTATGACATTATATATTTGTGATACCATTTCAAACATGAGCGTTTCCATTTCTATAGGCTAACCCCTATTCCCTCCTCCCACAATTTCACATCAGTCCCTAACACTATCACTCGCATCCTGAGGGGCTATGTGCAAGCTGGGTATGTCTATTAGACAGAGTTAATTCCTTTCAAGCTCCTTCTGTGCATGGCTGTGACTGACAGAGATGGGTGCTGTTTGCAAGTGTCAGTGGAGCATGACCTCAAGTTAATACATTGAATGATGAAAGAAAAAAAGATTCATTCAGCATGTGAACTCTATGCTGAGATTAGCCAGAAGTACTGAGCACATACAAATTGCCATTTTGTCAGCACAGAGCTTGGCGGAGTTTTTAAATATTCCAGCTATTCTAAGCCATCATCTTCAAGGCTGGGGCAACTAAAAAAAGAGGAGAATCAAAATAGCATTCCCAATCCAAAAGCCATTGTTTTACATAAGAGATTTGGACCTGGATGCTTAGAGCAATGGATGACCTCCTGGCAGCTGCAGCCCTCAGTTTGATGTGAAAGGACTTGCAGTAACATGCACAGAATTGTTCGCAAAACTCAGAGAAGGGACCACAAGATATGTAGCCTTTCAGTGGTAGATGTCAGTTTAACTCCAGCCTGGCCAGGAGCAACTGGAGGTTACAAGGATCTCCACAGTCTGTCTGGCTGCTTGTGCTAATTGCTCTCATTTCAGTTGCCTGTGGACATAAGCTGGTCTTCCAAATGCCATCTCTACATGTGGTGTCAGCAGAGCAGTCAGGGGCCACACAGGCCATGGTAGGTGACCTCTTCTCTCACCCAAGCAGTTCTGTCCAGAGCTGAGACTCTGTCTGTCTGGGGGGCACTGCCTGCATTAGCGCTCAGGGCGTAGATCTTATCTGTAGTTGGCTAAAACTTTAGAAGGTTGGGAAAAACCCCGGGAGAATATCAGTGATATTTTTTGTGATTTCTGCCCAGCTATATAGTTGGTCCTTTCTTAGAATTTAAAAAACAATGGAACTGTTAGCAGAGGGATTGGAAGAAATACAGTTTCCCTCCCTCCCTCTGACTAGTTCTAGAGTAACTATCACCAGAGGCAGGATTGCGGAGAAGATATCCAATCTCTTTCTATCTGTGTTTCCTATTGTTGACTTTGACAGCTACATCCATTTAGGGTCAGATTCTATCGTACATTGCTGCTTTGAAACCAGCAGACATTTGGGGCAGACAATAAATGCAGAATTTAGAGTATAATAACTTCAGTACTTTCAGTGCAAAGAATCCTCTGTTCACCTCTCCTCACTGCCTGTCTCCCTCATGCATGGTTCTCTTGCCTTTGTATCTGACCCCGTGTTCAAAAACCTCTGCATCATCTGTTCCTCTTGCAGTCTTAACTGAATGAGCTTCTTCCCTCTATTTCCATTGTCATCTATCAGTTTTTTGAGTCCTTTAAAACAGCAAGATCCAAAGTATTCCTGTCTTTTCTTAAAGGTGATCAAATCCCAAGACAATGCTTACTACATTCCCCTCTTGCCCCTCTTCTACCTCCCCTTTTACAGCTGCCTCAAGGAAAGGGATGTACAAAAATCTGTTTGAGAGGTAGAGGACAGTAAATGCCTTCTTTTCTCGAGGCAGCAATATCTATACTGGGGTTGCTGCAGCCCATTAAACCTAACACACAGAGATTTTGGGGCTTCTTTCTGTTAATAAACTTTGCTTTTTTGTTACTAACCAGCAGCAGTAGCTCTTAAGAAAAAGACAGATTTTGCTGAAGCCTGTTGCTTATTTAATTGAATCATTTCACAAGCAGATACAGTTTAGACTACCAAATTATTGGTGATACTTCTGTGCAATATCTGTTTTTCCCCCAGCAACCCCCATCATATGCTGACCCAACCCGGAGCTGTTTAGTTTAAAAGACATGGACTGCAGCTCAAGGTGATACGAAAAGTATCCCAGCTGATATTGGTCAGTTTGTCATTCTCTATTATTTGCTTTTTCTCTCTATTTGTTCATCTGCTCTGCCCTCTCACATGGTTTCTCTCTGCTTTTCGTGTGAGTCACTTACAGTGCTAAGGAGTAACCAAAAGGAGAAAGCACAGAGCATCTGTATTAACACTTATGCAGAATTGTATACTACGTATTTATATGTAGTATATACTTGTCAAGCACTTGCTCTAATGATGGACTTTCATTCACTTGCTGTAGTGGGCAAAAGCCGATGTCATTTGTTTGCAAGGACGTGTGCACACAGAAGACTCATGCTTGCTGCTGAAAGGATGGGTTGGTCAAACTGCCAGTGCACAGCAGAGTTGAGTCAGCAGAACAAAATTATAATTTAAAACAAACAAACAAAAAAAGGACCAGGTGGCATTTCCTAGAGAGCTCTGCAAGCTTGCTGGGACCCTCTTAATAGCCTTGCAAATGAGAGTGTGGTATGCAGGCAGTTCCCACTAAACGGTGCAAATGGGAGAACTGCAGCAACTCACCATTTTTCCACAGCCTCGAGACTGGAAAATACCTAGAGCCTGCGATTCAGACGTGGTAAACTAGACTTGCTCTGCCACCTCCTGGCTGAACCAGACACCGAACAGAATTTAATATGGTAAACTGCCTACTTCGGATCTTATTCCCTTTCGGGTCATGGGCCTGATCTAAAGTTCACTGAGATTACCAAGCTTCAACCTAGCCCTGGAAAGTATATGCAGAATGAATGGAGACAGAGACAATGCCTTTTGGACCATAAATATGAAAGAAAAGCTTTTGCTGATCTTATACTGCACTCTACGCATACATTTTAAAATACAATGAAAAAACATCATTAGAATTCTTTCTATGCCTGCTTCCCATACAAATGTGTTTTATTAGAGTTTCTCACCTTAAAGGGGAGGGAGATCACTGCCTCTAGAGGTATCCCCAATGTTGTAGTTGTCAGACTTTGTCCTCCCAGATGTTTAGGAATCTCTGCTTCTTTATTGCTCTGTGGAAAGGAAGTCCTGTAAGCATACAAAAAAGGTCTATACACTTGTTTGTTTTGTAACATGGGACTATAATATGGAAAAAAGCCTCTAGTTAATATTCTTCTTTCCTTCCTAGCTTGCAATGTCTAGCAATATTTCCTACTAATGTTGGTGGAGGGATGGAGATAGATACCGACTTTCATCGCTGTACAGAATTCTGGCTTTACTGCTCCATAAACTGCTCCAAGAGAATAATGATAATATGATGTCATGATTTATAAGCACAATATAGTTTTTTACATTTTTATACAGTTTCAAATAGTATTTGCTTTCACAGTTTCCTTTTATCTGAACTTCTACTCAATAGAAAATCATAGAAAATCTCAAGGAGATTGAAGCCTAAGGACATATAACCTTTGGCAATATGAGTCCACAGGTAAAGAGAGAATGTGGGTTTCGAGCTCTTGTTGTTCCAAGTCTGCCCTTTAATCATCAGTTTACAGCCCCCCATTATTCCGCATTCATTAAGGACTCTTGATAGTCCACTGAGTGATATTACCCTTCAGAAAGATTTTTCAGAAAATGTAAGCCTAGATGAAAGCAACAGTGACTGCATTTTGAAACCCACATCATCTGAAACCCACACTCAGCTCTGCAGCTGAGTAACATCAAATTCACCTGGTAGGAGCACATTCTTTCCTTGGTTTACATGTGTGTGAAGAAGTGATGTATTTTTAATGAGATTTATTTTCATGACAGGAATTGCATTGACAATTTGCATTAAAGATAAGTTAAATGAGCTGTTCAAGTGTAGAACTAGCTTTCTCACATTTGTTTCCTTTAATTAACCCATAAAGTATGTTAATTTTGCATTAAGCCCTGCCTTACGCCATCTATGAGATCAGTCATCCTTCCACAAAATCTTTGATCACCTCATTTCCTTCATACCTGTTAACCCTTTGAAGACATAGCTCACAGAGAAAAATTAGAAGAGCATTTTGCTTTAACGTTCTACCACAAAAATACAGTAACTTTTTTCCTATTTTGTCTCAAGAGAAATGGCAATTGTTAAAATTTTCAGCTGGACAGAAATTTGTATTTCCAGCCAGGTTTACTTTAAGTACCTAGTAATTTATTGGAATTATCAAGTCACTTCCCATGTTAATCGAAAATAAATGATATTATACGAAACCCCAGTGACCTCCAAATGGAACTGAAACCTTTTAGGTCCCCGGTACAGATCTCTACCACATGTGCTAATAAGTAATTGACAGCAGCAGATGTCTGTTATCATCCATAGGGATCAGTTGCATGAGGGAGAAACTCAATCAACAAACTTGAGGGATGCAGGATACATACTTCATCACCAGATAATACAGATACTTGCCAACAAACAAAGAAAGAAACATGGAGACTCAAGAAAGCCTTGGCTTGTTTCAATGCTGGATGAGAAAGAACAGACATGGGGCTGTATAAATGCTGGTTCTGCTTTCTCTCTGCTTTTTCTCCTTCTTCACAGCTCCTTCCTTCCTATAACATCAAGCCCTAGTACAGTCTCCAACTTTTGCCCTTTTTATCTTCTTTACCTGCCTGCTGGCCCTGTTCCCCACTCCTCACCCCACAGTGCGCCACTCTCCACAGGAGAAGCTGCCAGCTATGGGTTGCAGCATGGAGCTGCACACAGGCAGATGAGCTGGCACGTTGAAACTGGAGGGCTGGAGGATACTCACTGCAGATGTCATCAGCCAGGAATTTAGCTGCCAAATTCTAACAAGCTTCTGCTGAGGGTGTCCAAATTAAAATTAGTTAGAGTTTATGACTGGGCTGATTCATATTTTCCTGGAGACAGCAAAAGGGGCTTACTTGATACCAAAAATGCCTTTTTCTATAAAGCCTGGAAGAAGTAAGACTTCCACGTCAAGTATTGTAAAATTTTTAACCAGGTTGACATATCTGCCATACTTTCATTTTTATGTGTGGTCAAAGAATTTTCCAAATTCTGGCTGACATGAGCTGCGGAGAAAGGGTGCCTAGAAAGACAATGTTACGAAACATTTCAGATACCTCCGCAATGTCTGCCTTTTTTCACGGTAACATACAGCCTAATCACATCTCATTGCAGTAATGGAGACGTTCCCCCTACCCTCAGTCCCAGAGCATGAAGCACAGGAGAGGCATCTTGAACCTCTTTCTTGACTCCAACAGTCACACCAGAAAAAAATGAAGGAACAAAGCACAATATACACCTTACCCAAAGGACATAAAGTGTAGGCCTGGACACAGGCTTGGAACAGAGAGTCTCTATGCTGTTAAACTGCTAGCACAGCCCCCGGCACAGGTCTGGTCTGGGTCAGCTTACACTCTTCCAGACAATGCCTGCGCATGGTTTGGGGGTTGACAAAGGCTACGGATCGCTCCCAATAGGCAGTCTGGATGCAGCTGCCTTGTTTTGGAGGCTGCATGAGTTTAGCTGTGCCTTGCCAGGAGTTTACTAGTTTGTTTACTACCTTGTTTGTTTACTAGAAGTTTGTTTACTACCTTGCCAGTTTGTTTACTAGTAGAGAGAGATTCAAACAGGCTCATAACTCCAAAAAATGACTGATCACCCAGGGAGATGGTGTGACAGTAGCTTACTCCCCACTTACGTCCCCTTTCATTTATCATCAAAGAAACAGGCCAGTGGTACTCAGGTTGTTAAACTTGCCAAGTAAGGCAGTTAAACTACCTATTTGGAACAAGAGTTTTTTAAATTACAGCAAAAGAATAAGGAGGAAGGTCATTTTTATACCCATAGCAAGAGACCAAAAAGATAGCATATCAAGCACATTTTGGCAGGAGATGAAGCCAAGGATCATTACTTGGAGGATTCAATAAATGTCATTAGCATCTGTACTTTTTTCCACTTTGTTCTTATTATGACATCTTGGCAAAGTGCTAAGAACTATTTATACAGAAAAGGTTACGGATGCTGGCAGATAGGGGCAGATAGGATCACAAGAGCTTGAACCTGAGGAACATTATTTGCCAAATAAAAAAAAAAACAAAAAAGCTTTTGGAGCTAGTGAGGAAAGATCAAAATGAACTAACGGGGCAAAGTAACAACTGCAAAGGTAAGAATGACAGAAGATGTTTTTAAATTGTGTGCAAGAGTCCAACCATCATAATAAGAGCAACAGTTTGAAACAGGAGAATTCTAAAATAATCCAAAGCAAAGGGAATGTGTAGGCAGAACATGAAGGAACCTTTACAAATAGATAATCCTCACAGAAAAAAAGAGAGAATCATTTATCTGGGGAGAGGAGTGAAGGAAATACTTAAATCAGTAGCATCCAGAAATGAATTAAAATCAGGGAGTTCCAGTCCAGAGGGAAACTTTAAAGCTAGATTTTGTAACGGAAATATGGTTCAGTCTGTCATCCTTTCTCTTTGAATCCAATGACATAGGTGGTGTTGCAGCCTTGTGAACCTGTAAGGAGGAAGATAAACAAACCTATCACTGATGATAATTTAAAGCAGATGACTAAGGGGGAAGAAAAAAGAGAACCACCTCTCCGTCACCATCAGTCACAAATCAGCCAGGTCTACCTCAAGGATGCAAAACTTGGGAAATCCAACAAGCACTTAGAAAAATACACCAAAAAATTCTTCTGACAGATACTGCAGCACCCTTCAATTAGGAGGCGCGTTTTAAGACCTACTGCAGAAGCAACAGAATTAGTAAAAGTAAAAAAAAAAAAAAAAAATGGTCAAGAAAGATGCTGTTCTGAGAATAGAAGCGAAAGCGTATTCCTGTGTTTAGATCATTCAGTTAAGTCAGCTGTGTGGATTAACCTTGCAGGGTGGTGATATGAGCCTGAAGCCAGCTCCAAGAACTAATACTGTGTTGAAATGCAAATCTTGAGGAGCAATTATGCAAAAGCTCTTACTAGGCAAGTTTGGGGGGAAACCTTAAAAATAAACTGTAAAGAACAGCCTGACCAGAAATGAGGCAGCACTGTGTGGAATATCAATTGCTATGCCAGGGGAAAGAAATGAAAGGAATGTGCTGAGAATGTCAACTACGACCCTGCTATGAAACACTAAAGTTCCCCAAAGCGTGAAGTGAGAGTGGCTAGCATTGTAAGCCACCAGCATACATATCCAGCCCTTCCTACAGCTAAAGAGAAGAGCTGGGCATTAAAGATGCATGCTCCAGGCCTGGGAGAGCACCATCACCTGCAGGAGAGAGCAGGGTCACTTCCAGAGCATGTCTTGCAGGTTCGATCTCTCACAGCTGTACAACATACTATCAAAAACAAATGGGGCATTCTGCCTTCCTGATTTTGCATAGGAACAAGAATCAAGCCCTCTCTTCAGTCCTCTTTAGCAAGTTAACTGTCTGGATTAGGTGAAATGGATTGTAGTTCCCAGATACAGGCAGAGGGCTTTTGTGGAATTCTGCACATACAGAAAACTCAGAGACCCAAACCCTCTCAAAACCTGCTAGCAGTCACCAGTCGGTTTTCTGACATTTGTTTGCTCAGGATAAAAGAGGCAAGCAATGCTTCTTTGTTAACACTAAGTCCTACAGCAGTGTGGCTTCTTGTAATGAACAAGCAACCTCAGATTCTCTTCTGTACCTTGATCCACTCAGAGAAGAATTACAACCTTTACAACTACCTAATTTTCCCAATTCACATGGACCAATTTTTGGTCGTGGAGTAGATTAGTGTACTCAAAGGACTGCTGAAATGTGTGCCATTTGGCCATTATCCCTGAAAAGACAGAAACAGTGAGCCCCTTCCTTCTGCCTATGCTCAATATTCCCAATGTGCTGCCTGTCCCAAGCTTGAGGAAGGGTGGTCTGGTAAGTCCCCAGCACTAGTATAAACAGCAGCCAGGACAACAATATCAGCCCAGCTGCTTTCTGGACCGATGTCCTGGTTTCAGCTGGGATAGAGTTAATTTTCTTCCTAGTAGCTGGTATAGTGCTGTGTGCTGGATTTAGTATGAGAAGAATGTTGATAACACACTGATGTTCTAGTTGTTGCTGAGCAGTGCTTGCAGTAGTCAAGGACTTTTCAGCTTCCCATGCTCTGCCAGGTGCACAAGAAGCTGGGAGTGAACACGGCCAGGACAGCTAACCCAAACTGGCCAAAGGGGTATTCCATACCGTATGATGTCATGCTCAGTATATAATTTAGGAGGTGTGATCTGGGAAGCAGTGATCGCTGCTCGGGGACTGGCTGGGCATCGGTCGGCAGGTGGTGAGCAATTGCATCGTGCATCACTTGCTTTGTATATCCTATTATTATTATTATCATTATTATTACTACTATTTGACTTTATTTCAATTATTAAACTGTCTTTATCTCAACCCATGAGTTTTCTTGCTTTTACTGTCTCGATTCTCTCCCCTATCCCACCGGAGGGTGGGGAGTGAGCGAGTGGCTGTGTGGTGTTCAGTTGCTGGCTGGGGTTAAACCATGACAGTCCTGGGGTTAAACCAAGACAGGCGGCTGCGTGGTGAAGGCAATGGATTGCTAATCCATTGTACTCTGCACGCGTGGGTTTTTCCATAAAAAACTTCTCAGAGGAAGAGGT